>NW_006159608.1:507695-542065 GCF_000334495.1 Tupaia belangeri chinensis | reverse complement strand
GAAAAAAAAAATCCTCTCAAAAAAAAAAAAAAGGACATCTTGGCGATCTGGTCTGGTGCTGGTAAATTCTTTCAGGTTTTGTTTATCTGGGAATGTTTGTGTGTTTGTGTCTTTTCTTCCCAAATAAATGATAATCTTGTTGGGTACAGTATTCTCGGTTGAAATTGCTTTTCCCTTAACACTTTGAATATATTTTCCAATTTTTTCCTCGCTCACATTGTTTCCGATGAGAGATCTGCTGTTAGTCTGATGGGATACCCTTTGTAGGTAACTTGCCATTTTTCTCTTGCCAGTCTTAGTATCTTGTCTTTGTCTGTGGTTTTATCAATCTGGCTGTAATGTGTCTTGGAGAAGATCTTCTTGGGTTGATTATATTTGGGGTCTTTTGTATTTCTTAGAACTGAACCTTTGAGTGCCTCTCTAGGTTTGGAAAGTTTTCTTGCAGGATTTCATGGAATAGATTATCAATGCCCTTATGAGTCTCTTTGCCTTCTGGGATGCCTATTATCTGGATGTTTGGATGTTTTATGGTATCTAGTATTTCTTGTATATTATTCTCAAATTTTGGGGCCATTTTCTCAGTCTTTGTGGTGGATTTTTCTAGGCCAGCAATTTTCTAACACTGAGATTCTGTTCTCTGTATGATCTAGTCTGCTTTTAATACTTTCAAGGGAGATTTTGACTTCCTATATTATAGCCTTCATCTCTAACAGTTCCATCTGATTCTTTTGTAAAGTGTGAAATTCCTTTTTTAGATCTTGCATGAATTTTCTCACCTCCTGGAACTCGTCAACTCCTTTCTCCTTCCTCTTTCGCAGTTCATTGTCTCTCTTCTCTTCCATCTCTGTTAGCTTTGCCATTTTGAATGTTCTAAATTCTTTATCAGACATTTCCACAATTTCCATTGAACTGTGTGTGGATGAAGGGGAGTTATTCTTTTCCCATGGAGGAGAGGTATTTTCCTGCTTTCCCATATTTCTTGTGGTCCTGTAGCAATTTCTAGCCATCTGGTGGATGGTCGGTTTCTTCCCAAACTTTGAAGTTCAATCTGAGCATTGAGGAGTGTGCAGAAAAGGAAACAGAGAGATAGAAGCAACAGCAACAACAGCAAAACAAACAAACAAACAAACAAAAAACAAACAGAAAAAGTGAAGAAAAAATGAAGAGAAAAACTTTTAAATAAAACTAAAAAAAAATAATATTTAAAAAAATTTCAACAAAACCCAAAAATTAGAAAACCATGTGGCATGGTTGCACACCACATGAAATGACTAGCCCACAGGAACCATGAAGTTGTCTCTTCAAGAAGGCCTGTTCCCTTTTGCCTCTCCTGGGTTGGGAGGGGGACAGGGAATTATTAACCAGATAAAGGGATAGGAGAGGCCAGAAAGCCCAGAAAATGCCTCACCTTAAAAAAGTCTAAAAAGCAAAAATTAAAAAAAGAGAGAAGACAGAGACAGAGACAGAGGTAGAGAGAGAGACAAAGATAGACACAGAGACAGGAGGCCTTCTGAAAGGGGTCTTCCTACCATGTGAGTTTTGTGTGCTGGAGGCCAAATTATCAGTGGGAAATCTTCATCTCTCTGTTTCTCCCAAAATGGCTAGACCGCAGGAGCCATGAAGGTATGTCTTCAAGAAGGCCTGTTCCCTTTTGCCTCTCTCTATCCTCGTGTCCCTGTTAGCTTTGTCACTGTGAATATTTTAAATTCTTTATATGACATTTCCATGAGTTCTCTTGTATTCTTTGTGGAGGGAGAGGAATTATTCTTTTCCTTTAGAAGAGATATATTTTCTTTATTTCTCAAATTTCTTGTACTTTGGTGGTGGTTTCTGGTCATTTGATGGATTATATGCTTTTTTTCCCTAAATTTTTGGAGTTAAATCTGAGCAATCAGAGAAATTCAAAGGGAGGTGACCTGCATTCCTCTGATTGCTGTAAACAGTACTATTTTTCTCCCTTTGTATAACTGACTCAATGAAAGTTGAGGATTAATCTGACCCTAAAAATATTCAGATATTCGATTATAGAGCAATTAGACCTTTCTAGAAGTGTATGGAGGCTGTGCAGAAAAGTTAGAAAAGTAAAAAGAAAAAGGGAAAGGAAGAAAAAAAAAAAGATGAGAAAAAAGACAAAAACAGTAAGAAAAAGAGAAGAAAAACTTTTTTTGTCAAAAAATAAATGGGGCTGCTTGGAACTCAAATATAGATGGCTGCTGATTGGCTTACTTTATGGGGACAGAGGGAAAGGTAAGAAATAGACAAAAGAGCAGCAGAGAGCAAAGTTTAAAAATTTAAGAAAATTGAAAATATATATAGAGAGAGATAGAAAGAGACAGAGATAATAAGTAGTGCACTTTAACCTGACTGCCGGCCAGACTAGGGAGCAGGATGGCGAAGTCTGGGCAGAGGGTCTCCGGTGTTTGAAATCCCTGAATGGGGCCGCTCAGAACCCAAATCTCCAGGCTAGCATCTTGAGGTTTCCTGTATCCGCCAGGCATGCTATGCATGTCCATGATCCCGCCTGGCTGAGGCTGCGACTGAATTGTGGCATGAAGATCCTGTTGGAGGTGGCCCTCTCCCTCTCTGATTATATGTTTGTATGTCTCAAAGAATAAATAAATAAACTTAAAAAAAAATAACGGCAACCAGGGCAGACACTAGATTCTTACAGGGACAGCTTTTAATTAGGGAATGTTGGTGAAAAACTGATACTTACAGCATTTGGGAAATAACAATGAACCAACAAAGGAAAACACTTTCAAGAGTTGGGGAGCCTCTGGTGCAGTGAAACAGTCTGTGGTGAGCAACAATGTGGTGTTTCATCAGGAAATGTATCATCAAATCCACTAGCTGGAGCTTGACTCTGCTACTCTGCAAGTTTTAATGGCATTTCACTACATTCCAAAAGCATTACTGATGAGCCTTGCTTTAGGTAAAGCTCAGTAACAGACCAGTCATCCTAAGGTTCCTAAACTAATAATGTTGACTGTTCAGTAAAAACACAAGGTTAAGGGATCAGGCTTAGTTTTTTAGAAATATTTCAGCACTTAGCTTCTCTAAAGCTTGTTTGTGCCATCTATAAATGAAGATAGTAAATAATTAGTAATGACATTTGACTCTTAATGATACTAATAAAAATTAGTATCATGAAAACTTTCTAAAAATGTAGGAATAATAAAATGAATGTCTTTGAAAACAATAAAAATATCCAGATACCAAAGCTCATATATTTTACTGAGAGATAAGTGTATTTGTTGGGACTTTGCTATAAGCATAAATATTCTTTTTTTAATCATTATTCTGAGCTTAAATATTCTTATTTTGGTTGCCTGGTTTATAGACTTTTATGCTCACTTATAATTAACTTCCCAAAAAGTAGGTAGAGATATGTGTAATGTATTTTTAAATTAGTTTTCAAGAGTTCAAATTTCATAGGTTATGGCTTTATGCTCCTTGACTGCATTATAGACATCTCACTTTAAGAAGGCCATGGGTTGGGGCCAGCAGTGACGTAGTGGTTAAGCTGTGGATTCCCACATGGGCAACCGTGTTCCAAGTCCCAGACATAGTAGCTTGAAAATCATGCTAGGCACTTGCGTATGCATGCCCAAAATTCCAAGAGAAAAATGAAGAAGGGATTGTGGAGTGGGTGGAGTGTTCATCCCCCCTAGGAGATGATTTCTCACTTTTCTTCTCACTGTCTCTCTGGAGAGTGCATGCACCCTATGGCAAAAACCTTTTTAAAAAAAAAAAAAAAAAGACCTTGGGTTTTGTGGTAAGGATGTACATATGCTTTGGATTCTGACAAACTTCACTGGTTACTGTAAAACCAGGGCTTGTGGAAAATCGTTACTAACGGTAATTCTCTTTGTTTTGGGACCTGCCTAATTGTCAGTGAGTGTCCTAGTTTCTGCCCTAGGCCTTACTTTGATTCTGTTAATTCCAGTGAGGCAGAAGTTTTAGGACACTAAAAGATTGAGACTAGTCAGATTCTTTCTCTCCATTAAAGACAAAGCTAAATAGCATTCAGAAATTGTCCATGCGGCCTCCAGCCCTCTGCATAAGGGGGGTGCTTTGCAAGGTAGTTTTGATTATTATTCAGGTATGAAGAGGCCAACAGAGAAGATGACTGCCATTGAGAAAGGTATTGTTCACGATTTCCAAGAGGAGCTGGCAGGCTGCATCATGCAGGGCTATGTGGAGAAGTACTGGTGTTAGTCAGGAGAGAGAGGGAGTAGGTGGAAAATGTGACAAGAGTCTTTATTTCAATTTTTGTGAGGAGGAATGGGCAAGACAGGGTAAGCAGTGTTAGGATTAGCTAGTTTGAATAACTTCGGTGAGTTCTGGTATGCAGGGGCTATCTGGAGTTGTGTGGCTCTGGGGCAACTAGGCCAGGAGAATATTGGCCTGAGCAGAACCCTGTCAGGGCCTGATAAAGGAGGTGACTCCTCTGACTATGGGCCTTGGATTAGTTGGTTTGCACATTAAAGGAGAACTTACAGATGAGTCTTTTTATTATCTCTAGGAATTGGCTAGCCCTGGAAATGGTTCCTGGGTCAGCAAGACTCCAACATGTCAAAGTATCTACAATACAGAAAATAAAATAATATGATTAATGCTGTGGGGCAGTGGCCTTGGTTCCAAGATGGCCTTAGGGCTGTCGGTCTGCAATGTGCAGGCCTTGTGCAGCTAATCACCTTGGATGTGTGAGGTGTCATGAGTCCCGCTATGCCTATGTGGGGCTGGCATCCTCACTTTGCTACCTTGTTTGCAGTACAGAACGGCAGGAGCGATTCTTATTCTTTTTTTGCTACTGAAAACCTCATGCTTAGCCAGCAGTCTTCCAAATTCTTTCTCCCCAAAGCTAAATAGCATTCAGAAATTGTCCATGCGGCCTCCAGCCCTCTGCATAAGGGGGGTGCTTTGCAAGGTAGTTTTGATTATTATTCAGGTATGAAGAGGCCAACAGAGAAGATGACTGCCATTGAGAAAGGTATTGTTCACGATTTCCAAGAGGAGCTGGCAGGCTGCATCATGCAGGGCTATGTGGAGAAGTACTGGTGTTAGTCAGGAGAGAGAGGGAGTAGGTGGAAAATGTGACAAGAGTCTTTATTTCAATTTTTGTGAGGAGGAATGGGCAAGACAGGGTAAGCAGTGTTAGGATTAGCTAGTTTGAATAACTTCGGTGAGTTCTGGTATGCAGGGGCTATCTGGAGTTGTGTGGCTCTGGGGCAACTAGGCCAGGAGAATATTGGCCTGAGCAGAACCCTGTCAGGGCCTGATAAAGGAGGTGACTCCTCTGACTATGGGCCTTGGATTAGTTGGTTTGCACATTAAAGGAGAACTTACAGATGAGTCTTTTTATTATCTCTAGGAATTGGCTAGCCCTGGAAATGGTTCCTGGGTCAGCAAGACTCCAACATGTCAAAGTATCTACAATACAGAAAATAAAATAATATGATTAATGCTGTGGGGCAGTGGCCTTGGTTCCAAGATGGCCTTAGGGCTGTCGGTCTGCAATGTGCAGGCCTTGTGCAGCTAATCACCTTGGATGTGTGAGGTGTCATGAGTCCCGCTATGCCTATGTGGGGCTGGCATCCTCACTTTGCTACCTTGTTTGCAGTACAGAACGGCAGGAGCGATTCTTATTCTTTTTTTGCTACTGAAAACCTCATGCTTAGCCAGCAGTCTTCCAAACAGGCAGGCCTTGTGGAGCAACTTCTGCAAGCAGTACAATTTCTCCTTCCTTGGAATTGCTTTGGTTTGTTAATTTTCCAGAAAAAGACCATACAGAGGTGTGGCCCAGATTCAAGGCTTGTTTGTTCCATTGTGTCCAAAGAAGTCTCCAGCACTGGCCTCAGGTCCTGTTCTGTGCATCCCTTTCCAGCATCATGCCCTCATTCTAAACTGGCTGGTTCTTTTCAGTGGAATAGGAACTGTGACCTCCGAACTGGGGCTAGGAGAGGCAGACAGAACTTTGCTAGTTCATGCCCCTTTCTGGCAAGAAGGGCTTTGTCATGGACCTTTTTCTAGAGTCTCGGGGGAGCTTAAGGTGTGGCTCAAGTGAGAATATCAGCTCTGTTTCAAGGGAGTTGTCATATGGACCTTCTCTTTTTCTGAGAGGTTCTGGGGATGTGGCAGAATCCAGCCAGCAGTTTTGCATCTGGGATGAGTGGAATGAAATGAACCTGAATGTCATTTAGCAAATGAATGTTATTTAATATTATTAGCATGGTAGTCACTCATTCAGCATTGTTTTATTTATTTTAAAATATCAATGATATTTAATAGTTGCTTTAATATTGCTATAAAGAACATTTAGAAGTATTCATAATTTCATTTTTATTTGGACTATGAATTCTACTTATATAGTGTGGCATCATAAACTGACTTTTTTTTTTTTTTAAGGTTTTTGCCTTAGGGTAGGTGTGTTCACTAGGGGGGAGAGGGGAGATAAAAACAGTGAGAGGGAAAGTGAGAAATAATCATCCCAGGGGGATGGCCACACTGTAATCCCTTCTCTCCCATTTTCTTCCCAGGATCTTGGGCATGCATGCACACACATCCAGCGTGATTTTTAAGCCACCAGGTCCAGGACTTGAATTGAGGTCAGTCATGGGGGAGTCCAGCAGAATAACCACTACACCATCTGCTAGCCCCAGTGAACTGTTTCTAAGAACATCTGTGGGAAAGGAATAGAAGATCCCATAGGAGCCTCTGTACATGTCCCCCTCTGTGGAATCCCCAGCTCCAGTGTGTAGAAGCAGAGAATAATAATTCCCAGGGCCTGCAAATTCACTAGAGACCCTTAATGGGTCTTGCAGTAGCTAACTTGGCCCAGTTAGAAGAGCAGGCAAATGAATTCTTTTTCTAAATGACATAGAAGAGCCAAAAGGAAGACAGAGGTGTCTGATGAGGAGTGACAGGTGGCCAGGCATGAAGTGAATGCCCTGCTTTGTCTTCTCATAACCACCCAAGCATAGGTAAGGTACTGGATTAGCTGTGGGAGTAGAAGGCTGCTGAGGCAGAGACAGTTGATGGATGTGCTTTTTACTACTTGTCCCTATAAAGAGGGCGAATTCTCAGGAGAGTTGATCATCTGCCTATCACTGTGATGTGTGCCAGATGGCAAGCTCTGGGAGGCTAAGAGAAAGATCTAAAAGAAAGGGGAGAGCTTTAGAAATATCTCTCTCTCTCTCTCTCCCTCTCTCTCTGTAAACCTAGAATGGAAGATGAAATAGCTATAGTCAAACAATAAGGTAGGAAGAAGAAGAGCAAGACTAATTAGGAATTGGTAATCTGTATTATTATTATTATTATTTTATTTTTTATTATCATCATAATCTTATTTATATTACATTGGATTACATATAACTTTACAGTGTATTACATTGCTTTTTCAAAAGGGAATGCCATGCATGTAATCTGTATTATTTTGAAGATTATGTATTTCTCCTGTGAGAGAAGAGAGAGAGAGAGAGAGAGAGAACTCCCAGTAGGGTCTCAATGACATAATCCACCCCAAACCTCAGCCAGCCCTGGATCATGGGCATGAACATGTCTGGCATACTCAGGGAGGTCTTCAGATAAGAACCCAGAACCACTTATGAGTTGACATCACAGAGAGTCATGTCTTACCACTTCATCACTGTCCAACTCCTAGTCATCTGTTTTGGGGCACCCTCCTTTTACTCTTTTTCCCACTTGGGACTCTGCCACCTTGATCAACTGCACTGGATTCAATGGTCTCTTATCTACCTATTTACCCTAGACATACTCTGAGGGCATTGACTAGCTTCATACTGTGGTTACTAAAAACAGGGTGGGAGGAGGGTAGACAATGGTGGGCAGGAATCAAGCGAGGGGAGAGGGAGAGAGAGGGACCTCCCTCCTCAACCTGGGGTGACCTGACATAGGCAGATATTAGAAGCTGCTGTCTCATTACATAATAGGAAATACGAAGAAGGAGCAAGGAGAGTGAGAGGCTACATTGCTTGTCCAGGCCAGTCAACTATTCAGGGGTAGAACCGGGGTCTCCCTAGTTACAGCAGGAGGTCTTGTGACTAATAAAGAGCCTTTTGGCCCCTCCAGGAAGACACATAGGCAGAGTAAAAAGCACGAAAGTTTGGTCATTTGACCTGGTTCAAGTGCTGTGCACTGAGGAGTCCCAGTTTCCCCACCTATAAAATAGCAACAACAATAAAATCTTCCTTGCACGTTCATGGAAAGGGTGAAAGGAGCTATGATGGAAGACTCTGACAGTCATGCAGTAGGGTCTTGGTCACAGAATCTTATTTCTTTCCCATCGTTTTTCTCTCCTCGTTCTCTGGATTAGCCACACAAAACTCCACTCTGAACTCTTGCTCTCACACTGTTGCCTCTGACTGTCAATCCTTCCCTGTCTTCTCTCTAAGGACATCTGAAATCCCAGCTCTTCCATACAGCTTCCTCCCACATTTCTACTCTTCCTTCAACTTGGGACGCTGCCAGCACCTTAATTAGACACACTGGATTCAATGATTTCTTATCTACCTAGTTACCCTAGAATACTTTAAGGGCATTGACCAACTTCAGACCTTTTGCATCCCTCCCAGAGCTTGACCCAGCCCCAGTTCTGTCTCTCACTGAGTGGCTCTGGGCTCTTATCCCATCACAAAACTGTGCCTAATTCCTCCTCTGTACACATGGGATCACTGGAGGAGCTCTGGACACTCTCCTTCTCACCAACACTAAATGTGTCGATTAAACTGGGCCAAATCTACAAATAGGATGTGATTGCAGGAACTAATTGAGTTTCTTGATCACCTCTGTGGACCAGACATAGAAAACCCAATGGCTTGCATTTTTCTAGCTGTCAGAAGGACCTCCCAACATTGAATATTTATAGCTGAAGAATAAGAACTTTGGAGAGATGCATAATTTAACTGGCAATAGTTGGTTGAGAGTGATTCCCCACCGATAACTAAATATTTGTGAGCCAGGCACCATGCTAGGGATTCAGAGAGTGACTAAGGTACACTTTGTTTCCAGCTTGCTTCAAGAAACTCATAGCCAAGCTGGCTAGCAAGACATTCAATGATCAGTGCACCAACCCTCTTCCTCCTGATGGTACAGTTTTGTTGTTTGATGTAATTATCTTTGCTATTTTCCATGTATGAGAACTATTATAATCACTGCAATTACCTCCAGTCCAGTGCCTTTTATAGAACATCATCAGATAATTCTTTATATACTATCTCCTTCATGCCTTAAAACATTTGGAAGCAAGGAATTATTCTTCTCTGATATTTCTCCAAGTGCCTAGAGCAGTGAGTGGTACACTGTAGGGAACAATTAAATTTTAATTGAATAAATTTTTGTTTTACAGATGAGGTGTATGGGGGTTTGTACATATCAATGGGAAATGTGAGACTGGGACCCAAGGAGTAAGTGCAGTTTGCTTCTCCATGTCACTGCTCAAAAGAAATAACTGTTCTTTGCTTTCTACATTTACTCTCACCTCCTTCTCCAAATTGCTATGTTCCTTAATTTCTTTTCTAGCAGCTACTTAATTAGTCACCATGCATGGACTTTTCTGTTGATATATTCAAAGACATTTCTATTGTCATATAGGAGGGATAAGTAATGGAAACCTCCATTCTTGGAAACTTTGATTAAGTGGAGCAAGAAGCCGTTCCTCAGCTCTCTTTGCAATGGCTAAACCCTTAGTTGCTATGGGAGAGAAATTCAACTAAAAATTTAAAGCATATTCTTAAGGAAAGAACCTGACCCACCCTATATCCACCCCGTAAAAAGCAAGAACACAACCAGAGTAGCTCCTCAAGCCAAATTAAATGAGCTAATAAGAACCAGTGCCATTAAAATGTGCAATTATACTAAACATGAAAATTGTTGGTTTTCTACCTCTCTGATTCTAATCCAGCAACTCTTATCATAGAGGCTTTCATCCAGCCCAAAGTGATTGAAGGTTTTGCTTTTGGATGTATAGCTGTAAGTTAATCTTGAAGATTTCCTTACTGCATGTCATTACCTTTCTGAAGATGTCTGAAGTTCTGTCAGATGAGTTCATGTTTTAAACCTTGGCCATCTTGTGCAGGTTAAAGAAACTCTGCTAAAGATGTTTCTCTTCTTCTTGATCTTATAGCACTAAATATAAAACCAAAACCACTCACTTTCATTCTCTCTGGTAGCTTTGATGGAGCATAATCATGTGCCAGGCAATACACTCAGCAGAGCAGACACAGAACTTCCCATCTAATAGGAAGCACTGGGGAGACAGGTAAGTAATTATGCAATTAGAGTACAGAAAGTGCTTGGAGGTAGCCCCTCCTGGTCGCTCTATGTCTGGGATGTCTATGATTTCCCTTCCTCTGAAGTATCAACAGCTTCTCTCTTTCAAACTGCTCTTCTTTAAAGCCTCTTTTGCATCATGAAACTCCTCCACAGATGTGGGGTTCCACCTTTTTTTTTTTTTTTTGAGAGTTTTTGCTATAGGGCGCGGGCACTCACCAGAAAGACAGAGAGAAACAGGGAGACAGAAAGTGAGAAATCAGCCCCCAGGGGGGATGGCCACGCCACAATTCCCTTCTCCTCCATTCTCCTCTCGGGATCTTGGGCATGCACACACATGCACCCAGCATGAGTTTAAGCCACCGGGTCTGGGAGTCGAACTACGGTCAACTACATGGGAGTCCAGCAATGTGGCCATAATGCCAACTACTGGTCTCTGTGGTCCCACCTATTCTTTTTTTTTTTTTTTCTTTTTGGAGAGATTTTCACTGTAGGGTGTGTGCGCTCGCCAGACAGGACAGCCAGAGAGAGACATAGAGACAGAAAGCGAGAAATCCCCCCCCCAGGGGGGATGGTCACGCCACAATCCCTTCTCCTCCATTCTCCGCTCGGGATCTTGGGCACGCATGCACATGCGCCCGGCGTGAGTTTTAAGCCACCGGGTCCGGGACACGAACCGCGGTCGACTACGTGGGAGTCCAGCGACATAGCCATTACGCTAACTGCTGGTTCCCTGGTCCCACCTATTCTAAACAGAATAATTTATATCCCCAATGCCTGGTCCATCTTCAATTCACATCTCAATCTACAGCAATCTTGCCACCAATTTGGGTCATAACTGCTCTTTCTAAAGTGACTTATGCTCCTAAGTTCCAACCAGAAGAAATGCTTTTTCCTTTAATTTTTTTAAACTTTATTTCTTCTATGAGCAAGAGAACAGGAGAGACAGAGAGAGAGAGAGACAGAGAGACATAGATGGGCAACCCTAACAAGGTCCCAATGCCATAATCACCTTTGCCTCCAGCTTCAGGAAGCCCCAGATCATAGGCAGGTAAGTACCTGGCATGCTCAGAGAGAACTCTAACAGGAACCTGGGCCCCCTCACTCCACCCCTGTGAGTCAGCCTCATGGAACATCATGTTTTACTGCTGTGCCGCCAGCCAGCCCCTGTCATTTTATAGTTTTTAAATTTTATTTATTTATTTATTTATTTCACTTTATTTAATGCTGTTGATCATTCTAGCCTTTGCTCTCAGGAAATTTCATTCTGTCTTCTTCTTTTTTTTTTTCTTCCTTGTTTATTACTATTATTATTTTTTGTCTTCCTCCTACCTCTCAGTTCTGGGCCACTTTTCTGGATACTCCTTTCTGGGACAGTTCATATACTCTCATGGTTTTACTAGCAACTTCTCACTGATAACTTTGACATGTAAGTCTCAGACAGATCCTAAACAACATTTGGACTCAAATCTGCTAGATATCTATACTTTTATGGCCTGTAAACAGCTTAAATTCAATCTATGTCAAACAAAACTCATCAGTCACCTTTCTCTAGACCTGTTATCCTTGTTTTGTTTTTAAATTTGAGTTGGTGCACAAAAATTCAGTTGGTCATCCAAATATAAATCTTGGTTTTTATCTTCACTAAAACCTGTTGATTTCTATTTTAAAAAATCAAATCTTAATCTCCTTTTTCTTTCTGTCTATTCTCCCTTTCAGCTCCTTCTTTTTTAGTTGGATAAGTTTCATTTCCTTCCATCTATACCTTTTTCAGCTCTTTGATCATCTTCCACCTTGGCTCTCCCTGGTCCAATTGATCGCCATGGCTCATCCTTCTTTGCCTGCAACTCTGTCTACTGAATTGCTGCCAGAGAAGTCTTACTGGAATCTATGTCTGACTATGTTGATTCCCTGCCTAAAACCCTGCAAAGGAGCCTGATCACTGGATGAGATAAAATATGAAGTCTTAGACCTAGATCTGCTAAGTCTTTCACTAAGGATTCACTTGCCACCTTTTTCTACTCTTCTCTGACCCTGAGAGCTGACCTCCATCAATTGCCTGAGTGGAAGCCTCTGCCTTCTTATTGGGTTTGGCCATTGGGAGGTGATATTAGGATATTAGAAGGCAGGAGGAGAAAATAACTGGGTTATTTATCCTCATGCTTATAACTCCACCCAGCCACAGGTTCTTATACCAGAGGCTGCAGTTCCTGTGGTGTTCCCACCCCCTCCACTTCATGATACACCTCTAGCAGGCACTTCCATGTCTGTAGGGGTGTCTAAGAGCATGGACTCTGGAGGCAGGTGGCCCTGGGAGATTCTAGCTCTACCTCCTATGAACTTAGTGACCCTGGCAAGTAATAAACTCCCTGACTCCTCTGGTTCCTTAACTGTGGGACAATCTTGATGTGAGGGTGGGCATAAGGATGAAGGAAGCTAATGCAAGGAAAGTGCACTATGAACAGTGCCTGGAAGAGTGGATCTCACCCAGGCGCTTTAAAAATTGTTGGCCTATCTGCCCTGCAATTATGATATGATTGCTCTGGATCTCCCCAAGTGTGTCTAACCTGCAGCCAAGGTTAGGAAACTGCAAGGTTGTCCTTTGGTATGCAGGAAATAACTGAAAATGCTGGCAATGACCATCTAGCCTGTCCAGCCCTTTTACCTGCTTTTACTGTGGAGTTATGACCACCACTAGCACCACTAGTCCTGCCTGGTTCTCTGAGGTCTTCAGCCTCAGGCTCTCCAGCAATACTGGTTCATATTCCAGGGTAGCCCGCTTGAGTCCTTGGACTCCTCCTGCTCTTGCCACATCTCCCCTGCACTAGGGCTGCTGGTACTTGGCTCAGAATAAACATGGTGCCCAATTACAGGAAAGACAATTTCAGAGAACTCGTGTTACTCGTGGGTGCAGGAGGCAGCACCTTCAGGCCTGAGGGGCTTTCAGTGATCTCTGGACCCTTCTGTGGGTAAAGCATTCCCCACCTTGGCTGAGCCCCATGCAGGGGCAAGGGTGGGTGTTGTTGCTTAGCTTCAGAAGCCAATTCTAATGATACATTCTAGTCAACTGCCACTGCTGGCTCACATTGTACATGACAGTCAGGTTCTAAGGGAAGTACCTATGCCCCAAAATATTTATTTTGGTCAAAATTACCTTTAATGGCTTTTCTTTGACTGAATACTGGATAAAGTCATTGGTTTGCATTGAGAACAAAAATAAAACACATACTTTTGTTATGTTTTGTTTTGCTTTTGCTATTGGGTGTATACACTCACTGGAGAGATACAGAAAGAGACAAGGAGAGTGAGAAAGTGAACAATCATCCCCGGGGGGGAATGGGGGGAGGGAATGGCCATGCTGCAATCCCTTCTCTTCCATTCTCCTCTCGGGATTTTGGACATTCACACACATGCATCTGGATTATTTTCCAAGCCACCAGGTCCAGCATTCAAACTGTGCACTCAGTCACGTGGGATCCAGTCACTTTTACCACACCTGGCTGGCCCTAAAATGCATACTTTTAAACACTAGAAGACCAGAGACATACTGAGGAGCAGCAAACTCACCTTTCACCTCCTGTTCACTGAGGCATTTTTTAAACTGAATTATTTTTTTAAAAATAATTATTTTATTTAACTCTATTTATCTATTTGACCATAGAGGGACAGAGTAAGAGAAAATGAGAGAGGGAAAGTGAGAGAGCAAGCTGCCAGGTCCGGGACGTGTCAACCATGGTCGGCCATGAGGGAGTCTGGTGCCCTCAACCACCGCACCGCCTGCTGGCCCTAACTGTGACATGTTTTCATTGCACACGATGGTGGTGGAGTTGTCTGCAGCATTCACGTCTTTATGCTCTCTCCCCATTCCCAGGAGAACACAGTGTTGAAGTAGCCTACGTGACTTTGAACTGAGAGTGTGCTACAGCTTTCCCATGGTCCACTTGCTCTCAAAGGGGACAGCGGGGGTGGGAGTGATATTGATCCTGGGAATGTTTTATAGCTTCTGGAGAGATCTCTGATTGTCCCAATTGGGGGAAGGGTGCTATAGGCATCTGAGAATAGAGGCCAGGGATACTGCCTGTCACCCTAAGACACGTGAGACAGTCCATTATTTCAAAGAATTATTGGCCCGGGAACCAGCAGTTGGCATAATGGCTATGTCGCTGGACTCCCACGTAGTCAACCACGGTTCGCGTCCCGGACCCGGTGGCTTAAAACTCACGCTGGGCGTGTGTGCGTGCGTGCCCAAGATCCCGAGAGGAGAATGGAGGAGAAGGGATTGCGGCATGACCATCCCCCCTGGGGGGTGATTTCTCGCTTTCTCTCTCTATGTCTCTGTCTGTCTGGTGAGCGCACGCGCCCTATAGCAAAAACCTCTCCAAAAAAAAAAGAATTATTGGCCCAAACTGTCAACATTGCCAAGGTGGAGAACCTTTACTGTAATCCCTGAGGCTTACCAAGGAATTGCCAAGTGCCAGGCTAGTGTGCTAAAACCTAAGAATAGAGTGGGAAGCTAGACAGGTTGTATTTCTGTTCACAAGAGGCCCATGGCAGTGGTGTCCTAACTTCTGTCAGAGGTTTCACTGAGCACCTAAGAGCAGTCATGAGCATTCACTCTACTCACAAGAAGGTCTCCAGAGCATCTAGGACCCTCCACCCTGAGGTGACACCTCCTTGTGCAGGTTGTGAAGGTGGGTCATAGAGTCAGAGGACAAGCAAAACAATTGTGACTGTTGAGAAAGTTCTTGTTACAGCTTTTCTGGGGTCATTGTCCTCATACTTTTGGTTTGTGCAAGTAACCTTCCCACCCAACTTTGACCTTGTGATCACATTCTCTCTCCTCAATGACACATTATGCTCTTTTCTGATGGTACCATGTCTCCTCCCAGCATTACTTGTATCTCAGTTCCACGTTTATGTTGGTGTTTTCAGCTTCTTGGAAGTCCTGTACTGGTAAAAGCACAGATGCTGGGGCCAGAATACTTAGACTTCCACCTTTCATATACTATGACTTAGGATGACTTTCTTAACTTCCTCAGCTTAGGTTTCTTAGGGATAAGGGCAGTGTTTCTGCAAGGGGTGGTTGTGGGGATTCAATGAGATAATACACATGTATAGAACAGTGTCTGACCTACAGGACCTTCTCAGTAAACACTGGCTGTTCTTGTTGCTTATCATGCTATATTTTGTTGCCAGCACATGGTAGGTGCCCAATAACACTTGTTGAATGAAAGAAGTTGACTCTCAGAAATGTTAAGGAAACTGCCCAGGGTTACACAGCTAGTAAGCAGCAGATGCAGGATCCAAATCCAAAGCTCTGTTTCCACATCCCTTGCTCTTGTCCTTGTGACACCTGCCTGCTACTACACAGCTTCTGGAGAGATCTCTGATTGTCCCAATTGGGGGAAGGGTGCTATAGGCATCTGAGAATAGAGGCCAGGGATACTGCCTGTCACCCTAAGACACGTGAGACAGTCCATTATTTCAAAGAATTATTGGCCCGGGAACCAGCAGTTGGCATAATGGCTATGTCGCTGGACTCCCACGTAGTCAACCACGGTTCGCGTCCCGGACCCGGTGGCTTAAAACTCACGCTGGGCGTGTGTGCGTGCGTGCCCAAGATCCCGAGAGGAGAATGGAGGAGAAGGGATTGCGGCATGACCATCCCCCCTGGGGGGTGATTTCTCGCTTTCTCTCTCTATGTCTCTGTCTGTCTGGTGAGCGCACGCGCCCTATAGCAAAAACCTCTCCAAAAAAAAAAGAATTATTGGCCCAAACTGTCAACATTGCCAAGGTGGAGAACCTTTACTGTAATCCCTGAGGCTTACCAAGGAATTGCCAAGTGCCAGGCTAGTGTGCTAAAACCTAAGAATAGAGTGGGAAGCTAGACAGGTTGTATTTCTGTTCACAAGAGGCCCATGGCAGTGGTGTCCTAACTTCTGTCAGAGGTTTCACTGAGCACCTAAGAGCAGTCATGAGCATTCACTCTACTCACAAGAAGGTCTCCAGAGCATCTAGGACCCTCCACCCTGAGGTGACACCTCCTTGTGCAGGTTGTGAAGGTGGGTCATAGAGTCAGAGGACAAGCAAAACAATTGTGACTGTTGAGAAAGTTCTTGTTACAGCTTTTCTGGGGTCATTGTCCTCATACTTTTGGTTTGTGCAAGTAACCTTCCCACCCAACTTTGACCTTGTGATCACATTCTCTCTCCTCAATGACACATTATGCTCTTTTCTGATGGTACCATGTCTCCTCCCAGCATTACTTGTATCTCAGTTCCACGTTTATGTTGGTGTTTTCAGCTTCTTGGAAGTCCTGTACTGGTAAAAGCACAGATGCTGGGGCCAGAATACTTAGACTTCCACCTTTCATATACTATGACTTAGGATGACTTTCTTAACTTCCTCAGCTTAGGTTTCTTAGGGATAAGGGCAGTGTTTCTGCAAGGGGTGGTTGTGGGGATTCAATGAGATAATACACATGTATAGAACAGTGTCTGACCTACAGGACCTTCTCAGTAAACACTGGCTGTTCTTGTTGCTTATCATGCTATATTTTGTTGCCAGCACATGGTAGGTGCCCAATAACACTTGTTGAATGAAAGAAGTTGACTCTCAGAAATGTTAAGGAAACTGCCCAGGGTTACACAGCTAGTAAGCAGCAGATGCAGGATCCAAATCCAAAGCTCTGTTTCCACATCCCTTGCTCTTGTCCTTGTGACACCTGCCTGCTACTACACAGCTATGTTGTACCTGCCACTACAGTTTCTGAGGGAAATGCTGAGTGTTTAACAGGAAGTCTGAGCCTTCCATGTAGAACTGGCACAACCCCTAGAAAGCCAGGCCAGAGCCCTTTGCTCCTTGCCTCCAGGGAAAGCAGCTGGCTCAGCCCTTAGACCCTCTGATTGAAGGCCAATTGCCTTCCAATTGTCTGCCCAACTGCCTTGCAGCCCCTCACCCTTTCCTGCTCCCCTTCTGCTGACTATATCTTTTTCATTTTCTTGGCAATAGGATTCATTTAATTCATCTTTTCAATACATCTTCCTAAAAGTAAATATCTCTCTCTAATCATGAAGACTGAGTCCACATAATTAAATGCACACAACCTGGGAGGGATACAAACCTTTCTGTCTTTGTCATGGAACTAGAAAAAAGGCAGCATCATGCTCTTTGGAGAGCATGATATTGAACAAGAAACAAGCAGCAAATTTTTGACCAACTAGGTTCTAAGTAGAGTGCCATATTTTATATCTCTTGACTTGCTTAATTTGTAATGAAGAGGTTTTTCAATGCTATTTTCCACATAAGGAAATAGATACTTAAAGAGTAAGCAACTTAACCTCAATAACATTGCTAGAACAGGAATTGGAGTCACGGACTGTCTGACATTGAAACATGCTCTTGTGTCAAGTTGGTTTTTTTAAAAAAGATTTAAAATGTATATCTCTGCATGATATTTACCAAACATCTGCATTCTATGGCAGAAATTGAAAGATTCAAAGACGTAATAGTAGAGAGTACAATACCAGAGACCACATGGGAGATGAATAAGTGGGTAAGAAGGGCTCAGGAAAAAGACATCTAACAAACACAAGAATGTAAGGTCTTTTGAAAACAACGTGCATGGTAATATCCTTGATTTGATGATTATGTACATGAATACTTTGAAAAACCATATTGTGGGGGCCAGCAGGTGGCGTAGTGGTTAGGGGTGCTGGATTCCCATATGGCCTATTGTGGTTCAAGTGCCCAACCTAGTGGCTTGCTATCTTGCTTTCCCTTTCTCTCTCTGCTCAAATTAAAATAATAATACTAATTATAGTAACAAATTGAATTAAATAAATAATTATTAAAAAAGAAAAACCACATTGTACATGATAAAGCTGTATGACAACTTAATCTAAATAAGAAATTATAAAATAAAATAAAATTAGAAAAAAATATGTTTTGAGATACAGGTATTTTTCCAAGTGCTAGAGAAATAGCAGTGGCAAAATAAAGTCTTTGCTTTGGAGAAACTTATATTCTAGTAGGAGACAAAAAAATCAAGTAATTGAACTGGGTATATCAAATGATATTCAGTGATATGGGGGGAAAAAAGCAGAATTAGGGACCAAGGTGACATATGGGCAGAAATACCAAAAAAAATAAGGGAGCTCTCCATGTAAAGGGGAGATCAAGTGCCAAAAGCCTGAGGAAGGACAGTACTAGGTGAGTTTCAGGAGCAGCAAGAAGGCCTGTTTTGCTGGAATCAAGCAGCAAGGAGTTATGTCATAGGAGGTAAGGTCAGAAAGTAGTGGGGAGCCTGGCTACACAAGGCTTTGTGAGGCATTGCAAGAATTTGGGGTGTTTATTCTGAGGGAGACAATGGACTACTTAAAAGTTCCTAACAAAGAAATAAGGTTATCAGTGTGGGCTTTGGAAGGTCACTGTGCTAGAGAAGACTGCAAGACTCCCTGCAAAACCAGAAGCAGGGGGAGACCCAACAGAACACTATTGCAATAATCAGGTAAGAGGGACTGGGGCTTAGACCAGATTAGTGATGATTAGGTGACAAAGAGAATGTAGCATAAAGGCAGAAATGTTTAGGACATGTAGGAATTGGACATAAAGCTTGAGAAGAGGCAAATATGACTCCTGAAGGATTTTGATCTGGGCAGTCAGAAGAATGGCATTACTGTGAACTGAGTTGGGAAAAAACATGGGAGAAGCAGAACTTTGGGGAAGATTAGGAGTGCTTTTTGCACATGTGGTGGTTAAGCTATTATGGTCATCTGAGTGGTGATGGCTGAGGAAGCAGCTGGAGGCTGGGAGAGAGGTCTGGCTAGAGACACAAATGTGAGAGTTGCCATGTGTATGTGTTCCATAAAACAATTCCAGAAGGTATAAACCAGGTGCCAGGTGGACTGAGTCCAGAGCACTCAAGGTAGAGGTGAAGAAGATGAGGAGGAAACAGCTGTGGGGTCTGGAAGGTGGATTAAAATGTCTGAAAGACTGCTCACGGGAGCCAGCTTTGTCTCCACCTTCATCTGACATCAAGGAAAGAGGATTGACTTCAGAGATGCTTCAGAGCATGACTGTGGGGTTCCTAGGGTCCGTAGGTAGAGAGTGGTTGTGGGAGGTACTTGGGGCCAGCCAGGCTCCATTTCACAGGCAAGGCTCTCAGCATGGCCTCTCTTGAATCTTTTGTAGCTTTCCTAGAAAATTTTGTTCTTACCACCACTCTCAGCTAATCTATTTGTTCATTCAATTATAATAAACTCTTAATATTAACCCATGTTTACGAGGACCATGATTTAGACTTTAATTATGTATAATTTCTATTAGACACTTACTCCCAGATCCATTTTACAAGTGGACCACATAAAATGAAATAACTTGTGCCAGGTCACACAACTAAAACCCAAACATGATTTTCTTTCTCTCTTTTTCTCTCTCTCTCTTCTTTCTTTCTTTCTTTCTTTCTTTCTTTTTCTTTCTCTCTTTCTTTTTCTTTCTTTCTTTCTTTCTTTCTTTCTTTCTTTCTTTCTTTCTTTTTCTTTCTCTCTTTCTTTTTCTTTCTTTCTTTTGTTAATCTTTGTTCTTGCCATGATTTCTATTCTTTTCTTTAATTAATTCAACCAATTGTTATGGATGATCTACTATGTACTGGGCCTTGAGCTAGGTGTTGGGGCTCTGGCAATAAATGAGATAGATTTCTTCTCCATTGGGTTATTTACACACATTTCCAACTACCTTGGTTAACCCATCTCAAACTCTCTAGATCCCAAAACAAGACTTTCCTTAGAATCCCTCTCCCCATCTTTTCTGACTTCTCTTTTAGAAGGAACCTAATAAATATTTTCTTGCACAATGTTGCATAAACTTTCTGAGTGAGACATTTCAAGGTGAACATGGTAGTTAAGACATTATGAAAACCAACACATCAGAGGATGGCTGGCCTCATATTTGCGTGGGAGCTTTTAACCCAAACACACTGATAGTCTTTGCTTGTTCTGCCAAAAACAATTTTGGAGGGAGGTTGGGGAAAGAGATGGATGGGAAGAAAGCCAGGTAAGATACTAAGGGTTCCAGCAATTCAAGTTGGTACTGGTGTGACTGCAATTACCACACAGAGCCAGGGGTGTCAGAAAGAAGAGGCCCTCCCTCTGCTAAGATGTAATTTTTTAATAAGGGAAGAGACATTCCCACTTTTCAGCAGCTTTAGGGAATGCAGACAAAGCAATCTTCAGTATCTCTCACCTACCTGAAAACTTCTCATCTCTTGCTATCCAAGAAAGTCAAATCATAAAGACCACACATGTGCATGCGCACACTCTAAAAGGTGGCTCCTCTACTTTATGTATAGAAGGTTTTCATAGAGAAAATGTGTAAGGCTGTGTTGGACAGAAGCCAATGTAAAGTCTGTGATGTATTTATTTATTAATGTTTTACTGTGTTCTTAAAATGTCTCCTTAGGATGTGACTGTGATGGAAGGTGGAGCACAAGTGAAAGCGGTAACTCCTAGAACTTTTTCTTTGTAAGGGCATGGAAGGGGATCCACATGTGGAAGGGTTTAATGTATCCTCTTCACTTCTTTGGCCCGTATCCAAAGACTAAAAATATCACACTTCTCTCAATAAAGAAGGAAAGTCATGAACTTCGATGTAGTTTTCACAAGGACTTGAAAACCTCAAGACCAGGGATTCTCATTACAGGTTATGCCAATAATGGCTTCATGATGCTGGTGAATTTTTCAACCTTAGTTCTCATGCCTAGAAAACAAGGATGAGAACTTCTACCAAACAGAGATTTTAGAAAGATTAAATGAAAGAATAGGATAAAAATTATTAGCACATAGCAGGTGGTCAACTGCAGTAGTTCCTGGTCACTTACTGTACCACCAAAAAAACAAAATTAAACAACAAAGCTAAACAAAACAAAAATTTTCACAATTAAAGTTTTCACAGGGAAAGTTTTGACCTCACTTCCTAATCCAGTCTTGTGCTGAGGACTTTACATGACCATTTGCGTTGAACCTACTATATAAATGGTGGAGTAATAACAGGTGCTTAAGAGACATCAACCACAGGGGAACAGCAGATGGCAAAATGGTTATATCACTGGACTCCCATATAGTTGACGCTGGTTTGCATCCCAGATCCGGCAGCTTAAAACTCACATTGGCGTGTGCAAGCGTACATACGTGCCCAAAATCCCAAGAGGAGAATGGAAGAGAAGGGATTACGGCATGGCTGTCCCCCCGGGAGGCGATTTCTCACTTTCTGTCTCTGTCTCTCTGGCAAGTACATATGTCCTCTAACAAAAATCTTTCTCTCTAAACAAAAGAAAAAAGAAAGAAAAGAAACATCAACCAGAGAGTCCACCATAGCAGTTACCTCGCTGGACTCCCACATGGCCGACCACAGTTTGAGTCTTGGACCAATTGCTTGAAAATCATGCCTGGCCGGCAGGTGGCATGGTGGCTAAAGGCACTGGACTCCCTCATGGCTAATCATGATTCAAGTCCCAGATTTGGTGGCTTGCTTTTTTACTGTTTCTCTCCCTCTCTCTCTCTCACTCTGTCCCTTTCTGGACAAATTAAAATAAATAAATAAATAAATAAATAAATAAATAAAGTTAAATAATTCTTAAAAGAAAAAAATGAAAATCCCGCCTGGCACATGTGCATGCGTGCCCAATATCCCAGAAGAAGGGATTATAGTGTGGCCATTCCTCCTGTGGGGGTGATTTCTCACTTTTCTTCTCACTGTCTCTGTCTCTGTCTCTGTCGCTCTCTCCAGAGCACACATGACCTAAGGCAAAAAGTTCTTTTTTTGTTATTAGAGGGAGTTTTTGCTACAGGACATGTGTGATCTTTAGAGAGACAGAGAGACAGAAAGCAAGAAATTACTCCACAGGGGAGATGGTCACACGCAAATTCTTTCTCCTCTTGGGATTTTGGTTATGCACACACATACACCTGTGCCTGGCCTGAGTTTTAAGCTGCTAGGTCCAGGACTTAAGTCGTGGTTGGCCTTGTGGGAGTCCAGCGACATAACCATTACACCATCTGCTGGTCCCAAGGCAAAAACTTCTTTAAAAAAATCAATAAGTGAATCTTTTCATTCTTATAAGTGGGTCTCATTATTCCATGTCCAGCAGAGCTGACTGGTAGTCAGAGGGTGAAATATTTTGTCCAGACTCTGGTCAACCATCTGGAGAGACAAACCTGCAGCCCAGGTCCAGCTGATTCCACCATGTGAGAAGGCAAAACTCTCCCAGCTCTGCCAAAGGTCTCCAGTGAGCTATGAGGACCAACAATCTTACGGCTGGAAAGGACCTCACTAGGCTTCGGATTGACTTTCCAATGTTTTATACCAACCCAGACCACATTAGGTTACTATTTAGTAACCCCTGGAAGAGTTTACCAGTCTTCTTCCATCATAGGGTCATGTCTAGTGGAGTTGTATAAAAGGGTTAGGGGGATACAGGACTGATCTACGTGGACCTTAAGGTAAAATGACCTTCTCTTGTCATGGCTAGAAAGAGCTTAAATAAGGTGTGAGATGTTGGTTCAATTCTCCTGCAGTTGGTGGTAGGTGCACCAGTTGGGCCCTGCGCCTACCCTACAGTGATGTCACAATCACTGATATTACATGGACATGCCAAACACCCCAGTCATGGAATGCAAGTGCCTTGAAGAAAGGAATGTTTTCCTATTTACATTGCTACTATTTCCTGTCTGTAGAAGAGTGGCTGGCATATAATGGGATCCTACAGGAATAAATAAATGAATTAATTATAATTACACTACATGACAGATTCCTCTATTTTGAATTTTGTTACCTGGGAGAGTCACCTGCTTGATTCCCCCATTGAAGCTTAGGCTCAAAAGTAACTTCCACAGAGGGACCTACCCCGATCACCTCATCTGAAAATAGCTGCCTTCTTTCACTTTTATCCCCTTTCCTTGCTTTACTTTTTCTCTCTAACTCTTATAAATTGTGAATTGTTCATCACTTTCCCCAGTGGTAAGTTCTGAGAGGGCAGAGAGCATCCATCTGAGTACTGCTGTATCTCCTGCACCTGAAATGCAGCCTGCAGGTGTCAGTGCTTCATAAGTCATGTAGAATGGACAAGTGAGTGAATGGATAAGTAATTCATGCATTATACATAGCAAGAGCTCAGCACAGTGCCTGATACTAGCAAGTGAGAGATCAACGTTAGTTTTGACAATATTGGTGATGCTACCCAAATGTCATCTGAGGACATTGCACTGTGAATTGTCTACTGACAACCTTCAGTGTATATCCTGGCAGGCTGGTGAGTATAAAAGGCTGTTCTTACATGCCATCTGCATTCCTCCCTGCTACTATCAGTAATGCTAAAAAGCAATGTCTTTAGAAGTGTCACTCCTAACCTTTTCCTGTTTGTGAGCAGTTCATCTCCCCACACCCTAATTCTTGAATTAAAACATGTTCAGTTCATTTGCACACTAGTGTGAATGACTGCTAGCAATCTCATACCTGCATCTCAGCCAGCTCAACCATCTGACCTCTTCCAGTTTCTGGAACTTCCAGATCTCTTTACTATCACTTATTCTGTCATATACCTAAAATGGCTCCTCTTTACCCTATTTTATTCCTAAGGATACTCTTTCTAAAATCCAGCTCCACTATCATTTTCTCTGTGAGCTCAACTCCAGATCTTCTAGCAGTTTTCACCTCCTTTCTCTAGCTGTCCATGTAGCTTTTTCTTCCTCCCATTGCAACCCTTGTCACAGGGCACTGTGCTTTAATCAGATCTCTCTGAGAGATTATCAAAGGCTGGGAATGGATAGCCCTGACTTGATGCAGTGGAGGGGGCTCCTCAAATCTCTGGACTCAGCTGCAGGTTTGCAATTCTGCCACTCCTACTCTCTGTGAGTCCCTGACAAGTGGCTTAATTAGACCACATGTAAGGTATCCCACTTGAAAACGGATCCTATTTATTATACTTCAATAACTTTTAAACATCACAGACTAATGCGTAAAACCATAAAGATAGATATTCTGGTGTGGATCACGTTAGGGGATGACTTGCGATGGGTGGAGCAGGAATTTGTTCCTTACATATCTTACCCATTGGTATGAGGCATGTTTGTAATGGGTTGTAAGTTTATTTGGAACCTGAGATAAGAAACCAAACAATGGCTGAATATATTTCTGAAAACACCAGAGCTTTATTACCTTTGTTAATTCAGCAGAGAGTGCATTGCACTGAAATAATTACTCTGGTTTGTTCAGATCAAAGACAGGCCTTCACTACTCATATATAGTTTTGTGGGTCAAGGAACCAAACAATGAGGTGTATAGTCCCTGATAATCACATCCAAAGAAGTAAAAATAAAGCAAATTCTAAAACACAGCAACAAAATTTACAAAATCTATTGAAATATTCCACTGTACTCCCATAGCACAAAAGGTTCATATCTTATAAGGAATTTGGAGAGATTTATGGCATACAGATGGGCTAATGTATGGCAAGACACCTCTTAACAGACTCTATTCTATTTTGTCCTCATTAGCATGATTTGTCCTGTACCATGGAGAGGAAGAATCTGCAGATGGAACTCCAGGACTCTCCACAGAACTCCAGGGCAATTTTTCTCTGGTTTGCTACATCTGGATCCTCCAAACACTCAGGATCTTTGATGGCCTTGTTGTCTGTCACTGCTGGGCCAGAGTGGGTTTCCTCTTTGACCTTGGCATGCCCTGCCTCCTCTTTGACAGGCTTTATGTTGCTGAAGAGAGTGGAGCTCACCAGCTTGAGATTGGACTCTGGAAACTTTTTTCTACACACCCTGGACTTCAGGACACTCTTGGAGGACCCGCAGATGTTCTTCAATTTGCGCAGATTTCGGGCAATTTGTTTCCAATAGACCTTATCTTCATTGAACTCTAGACATGAAGTTGCATTCCCAGCAAAGTCACAAGAAAACTCATTGTCTGTTCGGGAGCATTGGACCTTTAGAATGGTACCCTCTTCCTGCTCAGCCATGGCCCATCTGCAGCTAGCTTGGTCTTTGGTGACAAAGCTGCCTTTGGTCATGGACTTGGATGTCTGGTTTCTCTGTTTAATTTGGGGTTTGCCCTCAGTGTCCCTCTGCCTTGATGTCTCTCTGCTGTGATGTCCATTTTTTGCTTTCTTTTTGCCCTCCACCAGAAGCACCTGAGCAGCCAGGAGCAGGAAGGAGAACAGGGTGAGGCTGTGGATCCTCATGGCTTCAACCGGGCGGGCACCTATTAGACAAAAGCCAGGTGAGTCACTACTGGGCAGTGGTTCAGCTTTGTAGGACTGCAGGTTGGCCTCACTCCCACTGACACATGCCTGCTTGCTTTATGAGTAGACAAGCATCCTTTCTGGCTCCTGGAATCACTAGACAAGTAGCCTGTCTACTCACAGTTCCACTTGACTGAGTCTTGAGTGTCACAAAACTGCCACTCCTCATCCTTTCCTTTACTACTCTCATTAACATTTATTCGTTTTTCACTCAACTCATTCCTGCATTTGCTCACTCATCACTCTCATTCACTCATTCAACAAGCATTTAATGAGCATCTACTATATGCTATGTACTAGACTAGATACTAAACATACCAAGCTGAATGAGAAAGCCACTAGTCTTCAAGAGCTCAGGGGCTACTACTTGAGGGGATTTAAACAGCATTGACCAAGAAGACTGTCTCATCTCTGTCCCTAACTTCATTTTGGATGAGACACTTGCCCTCTGGGATTCCATTCATTTACCTGGAAATCAAGGTATTGGATGAACTAATGATCAAATCCTTCCAGCTCCAATGTGCTGGATTTCCATCTCTCAATTCTACATGGACACAGATGACCACAAAATGAGAAAGGCCATGGTAAGAGTCATAGAAGTGTCATGAAAGATGGTGCAACCCAAATATTAAACATGCAGAGATTTTGCTACACTGAGGTGGGTGGGGTTGTGAGGGTGGGGAGAGAATTTTGGAAGGAAATGAGAACTTCAGGAAAGGCATGAAGGTGGAGAGGTTATCTGATTTGAAGAGGTGAAGTGAAGCAGGGTGGAGGGGGTGAATTTAGACTACAAGGTTAGAGGAAAAGATCACGCCTAACTCACTTCATGAGTCCTGTGGTAGCATAGTACTGGGCACACAGAAGGTCTTAATTAATGCTTTTTAAAAAGAAATAATTTAAAACAGGGTGACATTCAATGCCACATCAAACCAAATTGCTTTCTCAAGGTAAACAATTCTTTAAAACTACCATGTAAGGAGAAGAGAAATGAACTTCTAGTTGCCACTGTGTGTTAAGCATAGAGACAGCATTTGAGTCTCACTTTTTAATCCATGTGGGATTGCCCCCAGGTAACACCTGTGACTGTTAAGTCTTAAGTAAATAAATAGCTCAATCTCAGAGTAGGCAAGGCAGCCAGACCTTATGTTTTTTTCCCTTTCTACCACGACTCCTTGATCACTTTTTTTCATCATTACTCTGCCATTCAGAAAATACTGGGAAGAAATAATAGAAACAACTATGAACTATGACAGTTTTGTTGGTCACAGTTTATAGTGATAAGATGATTCAGCTGTGTTTCATTTAAAAAAATATTATCCAATTTTCAAATGAAAGGGAAGTCTCAGAAAACCCTGTTCTCATTCCTACCCCAGAAGTTTGGTCATGCTGTAAGACTAAGAAAGGGAAAGACAGTCACAGATTTGTGGGCTAAGGCAAGGAAGAGTGAGACTTCAGGCTAAGATGTCAAGTGAAGACCTAGTTCTTTCCCACAGCACCGGGGTTTATTCTCCCGAACAGGATCCATTAACAAACATCTTTGGATGGAGCAAAATGTGGGAGCAGGATAGAAAGCCCTTAAGAAAGTGGGGCTCTTACCTTGTTCCAAGTTTGCAGATCCAACACGATCCCAGATGCTAGAGTGACCCTGCAGGTTTACAGCAGCCTCAGCAGCAGATCAAGGTAGGGTAAGCTATTTATATAGGAGCCCAAACAGAATAGGTTTTTACAACATACATACCAGTCAAGTTTTATTCACATTCCTCCCAGCCACGCCCCTCAGAGGGAGCCAGGGAAAGTGCTGGCTGCAATTCAGGAAGAAGGGAGGTTACACATGTACCATTAGACCTGCTTCTGCAAGCCCTTCCCTTTTGACTCAGCAGCCAGGATAGGAGGAACAGCTCAGCCTCACAAAGACCCTCTTTAATGAAGTGACTAGCCCCGCAGTGATATCTGGGGGAGAGGGGACTAAGGTAACAATACTATACTGATCATCATTTCCAAACAGTAAGTGGAGCCCATTCTACCTAACCGAACTCCCTATTCCTCTTCGCATCCACTCCAATATATGGTATGCAATAATTCTTCCTATTTTAAAAATGGAGATATCAATAATTGTTCAACAGCTTGTTCAAGGTCACAGAGCTAAGAAGGGTGGAATAACTAAACTTAGCTTCAGATTCTGCATCCATGGTCTTATCTTCTCTCATCTGCTAATCTCAATAATACCTGATGAACAGATGACTAAATTTTCTTTCTTTGGGAGATTTTCACTATAGTTTATGTGTACTCACTGGAGAGACAGAGACAGAGAGACAGAAAGTGAGAAATCATCCCCTGGGAGGATGGCCATGTTGCAATCCTTTCTCTATTCTCCTCTTGGGATCTCAGGTACATGCACACACATACCCAGAGTGAGTTTTAAGTCGCTGGGTCTGGGACTTGAACTGCAGTCAGCTACATGGTAGTCCATTATGCCATCTGCTGATCCCAAGGTGACTAAATTTTCTGACACTATTTTCATTTCTGAGTCCCTCTTTCAACTCAGCCCTCTGAAGTGACTGTATAGGCAGAGGATTTCAAGGGCCCTTGGAGGCTAGGAAAGAGGATATTCTTGATGTAGAAGTCCTTTGTTTACTTTCAGGTAACATGAAGGAAGATCATTCTGGTCAGAATGACCAAGTGGAATCCTGGTGACAGCCTTTGTTTAGCTATGTGATGCTGCCTAAACCACTTAACCTTTCTAAACTTCCATTTGTTTATCTATGGTGTGATGATGATAACATTACCTCATTTTGGGGTGCTTATTAAATGTTTTACTTGGGCTGATGTATAAATAAAAGCAAAGCCAGAACAGTTTTATTTTGTTATGGGGCAAGTTGTATTATTTGAAAATGGACATTCATTGTTCATATATTAAGCAAATGGAGAGATGCACTTCTATAAAGTACAAACTTTATTGTGTTTTCTCACCTCACTTTCCATGAATTTTTGTATAAAATCTTATTTTTTTAAACCCCAGTTATACAGAAATTAATAAAAGTGTAATAATAAATGGCAACTGACTTTTGGTTCTAGAGTAGGTCATAGAGAGTCATCGGGACTGTGGCAAGCTTAAGAGTTTGTCTCTGTTAAGATCAACACACAACTCAGGATGGAAAGCAGCCAGGCATCTTCACTTTAGCCTGCATTGGGCCTCTGGGTTCACCTCAGGGCTGTGACGCCCTCCCCCAGCCAGGGACCCCCATTCCAGACCCCCATGTTAGCCAGGTAGGCAAGCAGTCCCCTCTTGCTCTACTCTGTCCCTTCCAATGTTTTTTTTTTCTCTCTCTCTTTTCTTTTTTAATAGCTTTTCTGCCTTCCTTGTGCCTTTATCATGTTTATTTCTCTCTTCTTCCCCTACTCAGGATTTTTCACTCAATTTAATTTTCTGCAAAGTGATTTCTTTTTTCTTTTTTCCATTTTTTTGTTTTGTCTTTTTCTCCTCTTCTAGTACTTTTCTTCTTTCAAAGACCCTCTTTAATGAAGTGACTAGCCCCGCAGTGATATCTGGGGGAGAGGGGACTAAGGTAACAATACTATACTGATCATCATTTCCAAACAGTAAGTGGAGCCCATTCTACCTAACCGAACTCCCTATTCCTCTTCGCATCCACTCCAATATATGGTATGCAATAATTCTTCCTATTTTAAAAATGGAGATATCAATAATTGTTCAACAGCTTGTTCAAGGTCACAGAGCTAAGAAGGGTGGAATAACTAAACTTAGCTTCAGATTCTGCATCCATGGTCTTATCTTCTCTCATCTGCTAATCTCAATAATACCTGATGAACAGATGACTAAATTTTCTTTCTTTGGGAGATTTTCACTATAGTTTATGTGTACTCACTGGAGAGACAGAGACAGAGAGACAGAAAGTGAGAAATCATCCCCTGGGAGGATGGCCATGTTGCAATCCTTTCTCTATTCTCCTCTTGGGATCTCAGGTACATGCACACACATACCCAGAGTGAGTTTTAAGTCGCTGGGTCTGGGACTTGAACTGCAGTCAGCTACATGGTAGTCCATTATGCCATCTGCTGATCCCAAGGTGACTAAATTTTCTGACACTATTTTCATTTCTGAGTCCCTCTTTCAACTCAGCCCTCTGAAGTGACTGTATAGGCAGAGGATTTCAAGGGCCCTTGGAGGCTAGGAAAGAGGATATTCTTGATGTAGAAGTCCTTTGTTTACTTTCAGGTAACATGAAGGAAGATCATTCTGGTCAGAATGACCAAGTGGAATCCTGGTGACAGCCTTTGTTTAGCTATGTGATGCTGCCTAAACCACTTAACCTTTCTAAACTTCCATTTGTTTATCTATGGTGTGATGATGATAACATTACCTCATTTTGGGGTGCTTATTAAATGTTTTACTTGGGCTGATGTATAAATAAAAGCAAAGCCAGAACAGTTTTATTTTGTTATGGGGCAAGTTGTATTATTTGAAAATGGACATTCATTGTTCATATATTAAGCAAATGGAGAGATGCACTTCTATAAAGTACAAACTTTATTGTGTTTTCTCACCTCACTTTCCATGAATTTTTGTATAAAATCTTATTTTTTTAAACCCCAGTTATACAGAAATTAATAAAAGTGTAATAATAAATGGCAACTGACTTTTGGTTCTAGAGTAGGTCATAGAGAGTCATCGGGACTGTGGCAAGCTTAAGAGTTTGTCTCTGTTAAGATCAACACACAACTCAGGATGGAAAGCAGCCAGGCATCTTCACTTTAGCCTGCATTGGGCCTCTGGGTTCACCTCAGGGCTGTGACGCCCTCCCCCAGCCAGGGACCCCCATTCCAGACCCCCATGTTAGCCAGGTAGGCAAGCAGTCCCCTCTTGCTCTACTCTGTCCCTTCCAATGTTTTTCTTTTCTCTCTCTCTTTTCTTTTTTAATAGCTTTTCTGCCTTCCTTGTGCCTTTATCATGTTTATTTCTCTCTTCTTCCCCTACTCAGGATTTTTCACTCAATTTAATTTTCTGCAAAGTGATTTCTTTTTTCTTTTTTCCATTTTTTTGTTTTGTCTTTTTCTCCTCTTCTAGTACTTTTCTTCTTTTTTCTTTGCTTTTATGTTCTCCCTATTTCTATTGCCTATATTATTTTATTCTACCTTAGTTTCCTGTTTTACTGCTCAGCCCTTACCAACTGCCTAGAGATGACTAGGTGCATAGCAGCTAAACATCAGAACATTGTGAGTTTTAGAGAATTCTTTGCACCTCACTGTAGTGGTTGCAAAAATAGTGAAATTCCCCTTCATAAATCCAATTGCAAAACTCCTCTGGTGATTCCCGCATTGGAAGACACAGTAGAAGGGAGAAAATAGCAACAAATCATTTCACAGTGAGGGGAAATACATGAGCTCACAGTCAAAGAGTCCTTCTCCAACAAATTGGCCAGAAGTGAATACGTAATGATTAAAAATCGGAGAAGAGCTCAAGGATGAGAGAATCAAGTCATTCTTCTCCAGCAAGGGAATACTGTAACTTGCTCCAAGTAGTAAACATTAGAACATATTACTGAAATGTCAGAAAAAGCATTTGGAATATTTAGGGTAACAAAATTAGATGAGATGCAAGAGAAAAGAGACATTAAGCTCCAAGAGATGAGAAAGTCCTTCTACAATATGAAAGAAGAACTGGACACCATAAAAAAGAACCAAAAGGAACTATAAGATATAAAGGGTGTAATACAGAAAATTGAAACCTTCCTAGAAAGTATCAAAAGCAGGTTAGATCATGCACAAGAACAAATTTGAAATGTAGAAGACAAAACCAATGACCTAGAAAAAAAATGATAAAAAACACTGAGAAAATAGCCAAGAAAACAGGATAATATATGAGAAATACTAGATACCATAAAATGCCCCAATATACGAATAATTGTATTCCAGAAGATGTAGAAACTAATAAGGGCATTGACAATCTATTCCATGAAATTCTAGAAGAAAACTTTCCAAATCTAGAGAGGCACTCAAACATTCAGACCTAAGAAATATAAAGAACCCCAAGTAGAATCAATCCAAGAAGATCCTCTCCAGAGCACATCATAGCTAGCTTGGCCAAAACGACAAAGACAAGATATTACAACTGGCAAGAGAGAAACATCAAATCACTTACAAAGGCTATCCCATCAGGCTAACATCAGACCTCTCATCAGATACAATGCAAGTAAGGAAAGAATGGGGAAATACATTAAAAATACTAGATTGAAAACAATTTCAAGCAAGAATACTATACCCTGCAAGATTATCCTTCATATAGAAAAATAAAATAAAATGTTCTGGTATAAATAAAACCTGATAGAATTTACCAACTCCAGACCAGCTCTTCAAGAAATTTTGAAAGGAGTATTAAAGAAATTCTGAAAGGAGTACTATATCATGACAACTAAAGAGTGACAGAAAGCAATAAGAGAACAAAAAACAAGAAATATAGCCAACTTAATGGTAGGGACAAGTCTGGAAATAGCAATAATAACGTTGAATGTCAATGGATTAAATTCTCCAATCAAGAGACACAGACTGGCTGAATGGATTAAAAATCAGAAACCCGGGAACCAGCATATAGCATAATGGCTATGTCGCTGGACTCCGGTTTGTGTCCCGGACCCGGTGGCTTAAAACTCACACTGAGCATGTGTGCGTGTGTGCCCAAGATCCCGAGAGGAAAATAGAGGAGAAGGGATTGCGGCGTGACCATCCCCCCGGGGGGTGATTTCTCGCTTTCTGTCTCTATGTCTCTCTCTTGTCTGTCTGGCGAGCACACACGCCCCATAGTGAAAACCTCTCAAAAAAAGAAAATTCATTGGATAATTTTGAATTAATGAGGAGTAAACTTCTCTACTAAAATTTTTAATCAGTTTCTGATGCTTTTAAGAGTTCTAATAGGACTGGGACTAGCAGATGATGTAGTGGCTACGTTGCTGGACTCCCATATAATCGACCACTGTTCAAGTCCCAGACCCAGTGGCTTAAACTCATGCTGGGCGCATGTGCATGAGTACCCAAGATCCTGAGAGGAGAATGGAGGAAATGTTCATAAATATCTATGCACCAAACTTGGGAGCACCCAAATATGTAAAGGAAAGACTGCTAGATCTAAAAGGAGAGAAAGACTGTAACACTATAATTGTTGGAGATCACAACACCACAACACCCCATTATCTCCTTAGGTCAACTAGACAAAAAAAAAAAAAAAAAAAAAAGGAAGAGATTCAGGACTTAAATGATGCCATAAATCAGATGGACTTGATAGACATCTATAGAACTTTCCACAAAAAAAAAAAATCACAATATATACATTTTTCTCAGTCCCACATGGTACTTTCTCAAAGACTGATCACATGGTAGGGCACAAAACCAGACTTTACAGATTCAAAGGCATAGAAACTATATCTAGCATCTTCTCTGACCATGATGGAATTAAACTTGCTATTAATCTCAGGAAAAGCCCTCGAAAATAAACAAATACATAGAAACTAGATAACCTATTTCTGAATGACTCCATGACTACTGAAGAGTGATTAAGACAGAAATCAAAAGATTCATGAAAAATAATGATAATGAGTACACAAATTTCCATAATTTATGGGACACTGCAAAAGCAGTCATAAGAGGGAAGTTCATAGCAATTAGTGCACACAAGAAAAAGATGGAAAGGTGGCAAAAAGACAACCTAACGTCATGCCTCAGGGAATTGGAAAAATGACACCAAAAAAATCCAAAAAAATACCAGTAGAAAAAGAATAATAAAGATTCTAGCAGAAATAAAATGGAAAATAAATGAGCTATATAGAAAATAAATGAAAGCAAAAGCTGGTTCTTTAAAAAGATAAACAAGATTGACACACCATTAGCCAGACTAATTAAGGAGAGAAAGAAACCAGATAAGTCAAATCTGCAACGAATCAGGTAGCATTACAACGGACATAACAGAAATACAAAACATCATTAGAGGATACAATGAGCAACTCTTGCCAACAAAGAAGAAAACCTGGACGAGATGGACAAATTCCTGGACACATAAAATTTGCCAAGATTGACTCAGAAGGATATATAAAGTCTGAATAGACCCTATAACAAATAATGAGATTGAATCAGTAATAAGTAACCTCCCAACCAAGAAATGTCTAGGCCCTGATGGCTTCACGGCCAAATTTTACAAAACTTTTAAGAAGTGGTAACCCCCATTCTACTCACACTGCTTCTAGAGATCCAAAAGGAAAGAGTCCTACCAAATTCATTCTATAAAGCCTCCATTACCCCCATTCCCAAAATGGATAAGGATATGACAACAAAAGGAAAACTACAGATCTATATCTCTGATGAATATAGATGCAAAAATTCTCAACAAGATACTTGCTAACTGTACCCAACAGCATATAAAAAAGATTATTCATCATGACCAGGTAGGCTTTATTCCAGGGATGCAAGGGTGGTTCAACATACACAAAACCATAAATGTAATACACCATATTAAAAGAAAGAAAGATGATAATTTCAATTGATGAGGAAAAAGCATTCGACAAAATACAACATTCCTTTATGATAAAGCTCTCAGTAAAAATTGGCATAGGAGGACAATTTCTCAGCATAATAAAAGCCATTAATGAAAAATCTACAGCTAACATTATACTGTATGGGGAAAAGCTGAAAACTTTCCCACTAAAAATGGGTACAAGAAAAGTCTGCCCACTTTCTCTGCTCCTATTCAATATAGTACTGGAAGGTCTAG
>NW_006159608.1:483822-507651 GCF_000334495.1 Tupaia belangeri chinensis | reverse complement strand
GGGAAAGAAGAGCTGAAATGATCTCTGTTTGCAGATGACATGATTGTCTACATAGAATACCCATTAATATCCATGAAAAAACTTCATGAAGTAATAAATGCGTACCGTAAAGTGGCAGGATACAAAATTAACTTACAAAAATCTATAGCATTTATATATACAAACAACAAGCAGACAGAGATAGAGCTGAAGAATGTAATGCCATTTACCATAGCCACAAGAAATATAAGATACTTAGGAATAAAACTAACCAAGGAAGTCAAGGACCTCTGCAAGGAAAACTATGAAAACCTTAAAAAGGAAATTGAAAAGAACACTTAAAGGTGGAAGGACAGTCCATGTTCCTGGATTGGCAGAATCAATATAATAAAAATGGCAATCCTACCCAAATTAATTTACATGTTTAATACAATGCGTATAAAACTACATGAGACATTCTTCACAGATCTAGAAAAGACAATCATACAATTTGTCTGGAACCATAAAAGACCCTGTTTTGCTAAAGTTATCCAGCACAAGAAGACTGGAGTGGGTGACATCTCACTTCCTGGCCCCAAAGTATATTACAAAGTTGTGATAATCAAAACAGCATGGTATTGGCACAAAAATAGACACGAGGACCAATGGAACAGAGTAGAGACTCCAGAAATAAACCTCAAAACATAAAGCCAACTCATCTTTGACAAAGGGAACCAGTCAATCCAGTGGGAAAAGGAAAACCTCTTTAGCAAATAGTGTTGGATAAACTGAATATCCACCTGCAGAAAGATGAATCTGAACCCCTACCTGTCACCATTAACAAAAATCAACTCAAAGTGGATCAAAGATCTAAATCTAAGCTTGCAAACTATAAAACTACTGGTGGAAAACACTGAGGAAACTCTGGGAGATGTTGGAATAGGCAACTTTAAGCAAGACCCCCAAAGCACAGACAATAATTCCCAAAATAGACAGGTGGGATTAAAAAGTTTCTGCACAGCAAAGGACACTGGAATTTGTGTGAACTGACAACCCTCGAAATGGGAGAGAACTTTTGTTAACTGTGCCTCATATAAAGGACTGATGGGGCCGGCAGGTGGTGTGGTGGGTAAGGGTGCTGGACTCCCACATGGCTGACCGTGGTTCGAGTCCCAGACCCGGCAGTTTGCTTGCTTTCTCTCTCTCTTTCTCTCTGTTCCTCTCCAGTCAAATTTAAATAAAGATATAATAATTATTTGAAAAAAAAAAAAAAAAGAGAACCAGCAGTTAGTGTAATGGCTCTGTCGCTGGACTCTCACGTAGTTGACCGCAGTTCGCGTCCCGGACCCGGTGGCTTAAAACTCATGCCAGGCACGTGTGCGTGCATGCCCAAGATCCCGAGAGGAGAATGGAGGAGAAGGGACTATGGTGTGACCATCCCCCCTGGGGGGTGATTTCTCTATGTCTCTCTCTGTCTGGCAAACGCATGTACCCTATAGAGAGAGAAAAAAAAATACCTCTCCAAAAAAAAAGACTGATAACCGGAACACACAGGGAACTCAAGTGGCTTACCTGGAAGAAAATGATTAATCCAATTAAAAGATGGGGGAATGAGCTGAATAAACAACTCTCTAAGGAAGACATATCAACAGCCAAAAAAATATGAAAAAATGCTCAACCTCCCTCATTGTAAGAGAGGTGCAGATAAAAACTACAGTGAAATACTGCTTAACCCAAGTCAGAATGGTGAAGATTAAAAAAACAAATAATGATCAGTGCTGGTGGGAATGTGGTGAAAGGGAGCATTCCTACACTGTTGGTGGAAATGTAAATTGGTCCAGCCACTATGGAGAACAATATGGAGGTTCCTCAAAGACCTTCAAATAGAACTACCATATGATCCAGAAATTCCACTCCTGAGTATATACCCAAAGGACCAAAGAATGCTCAGTCAGAAAAGCGCTTGCATTATTCACGATTGCTAAGACATGGAACCAACCCAAATATCCACTAACAGATGAATGGACTGAAAAATTGTGGCACATACATTCCATGTAATACTATTCAGCCATAAAAACAAGGCCCTGGAATTTGATAGAAAGTGGAAGATTTGTTGCTGAGTGAAGCAAGTCAGCCTATGGAGAGACATGAAAGAGACATTGTATGTCTCCACTTAACATATCCTGACTGTTTGCTCTCTATGGTAGAGACTGAAAGGCTGGAAAATATAAAAGCATTAAAAATTGTAATGGACACTAGATATGAAAGTGAATGAGAGTGTGGGAGGGGGAGAGCATAGGAAAGGATATTTGGGAAAAAATAGAGAGGTGATACATTTGCAGGATACAGATACGGTTTCTTATCTGTTGATGAGAATGTGTGTAGTATTTTCAACTGTGCTGGACTGAGGTGTACATCATACTTGGTAAAGTCTCTTTACAATCTAAATGATGTATATCAATTGAATGTATGAATAATAATAATAAAAATAAAGAAAAAAGAAGTTAAAAAAGATCAACACTAAGAGTCAATTGACTGAGAATATGCAGAGATGGTGTTAGATATTGTCAAACTTCCTGATTTTTACAGAAATGCCCCCAATATACATGTGTTTATATAAAATTGGGTTGGCATTTAATCCAAATTTTCTCAAAATATTGCTGTGGATCAACAATATATATGCAGACGTTCTAACTGTAGTTGAAAATTTTGCACAATTTAACTGTTCTAAAACTCTGTGATCACATGGTTTACTTAGTGGTTTAAAGAAATTTTCATGAATCTCATCAGAAGTAGCCATTTCTGAAACTCCAAACCTTTTGTAAAATTGGCTCATGAACAGGTCCAGACTCATCATCCTCACAACTACTCCATGAAGTTCTGATTTCTACAAATAGGCACTCTGAGTATAGTATTTAGGAGGATTATTTGGACATAAGCAAGATAAAGCTGCCTTCTTCAACAAGGAGACATGAATCAGGGTGTTCTGAAAAACGAGAACTTCTGAGAATCCATCTACATTTGAGTTGTTCCCTGCCCCTTTCAGGGACAAGGACAACTGAATATTTTCTGCTCAAACTTGACCCTCCAAACTGAAAAAGTTAGATAGGATAAGAAAATCACAGGCCTTTGTAGAAGCCATGTATGCCCTTCTCCTTTCAGGGACTAGGGAAACTGAAGACTTTCTGTTTCAACTTCACCCTCCAGACTTAAAAGTTAGACAGCCTCTACACACTGAGTGCCTCAACAGGCCTAGGTACACAGTAACCAAACATCAGAATAGATTGCAGGGTAAGCAGCAGGGAGAAGGATGGAGCTGCAGAGAGAATGTAGGTCACCAACTCCTACGTGCCTCTGAACTTATAGTTGAAAGCCCCACAGCTCAGCTCAGGTGCACCTGTTCTCTAGAAACTGGGAGGCCTTTGTAATATCCAGTTCCAACCACAAAAGTGCAGGCTGCTTGGGGAGAGTCAAGGAAATGAAACTGCAGAGAGATCACAGATCATCTCCTAATGCGCACGTCTGAACACTCAGATTTAAGTTCAATAAATTAGAAAGAAACAAATAATCTATCAGATGACCAGAAACTACCACCGAGGCACAAGAAATGTTTGAAAACAAGAAAATATCTCTCCCCCAAGGGAAAAGAACAACCCTTTATCATCTATAGACAATACAATAAAACTCATGGAATGTCCGATAAAGAATTCAGAATATTCATAGTGACAAAACTAATTGAGATACAAGAGAAGAGAGAGAACAAACTCCAGAAGATGCAAGAGAAAAGAGACAATGAGTTCCAGGAGGTGAGGAAGTCCTTCTATGATTTGAAAGAAGAAATATATAAACTATAAAAAAGAATCAAATGGAAGCGTTAGAGATGAAGGTTGTAGTACAGGAAATCAAAATTTCTCTTGAAAGTATTAAAAGCAGATTAGATCATGCAGAAGATTTAATTTCAGATGTAGAAGACAAAACCTCTGACCTAGAAAAAAGTCACCAAAAAGACTGAGAAAATAACCCCTCAAAATGTGAATAATATACAAGAAATACTGAGTGCCATTAAATGCCCAAACATCTGGGTAATCGTATCCCAGAAGGTAAAGAAACTAATAAGGGTATTGATAATCTATTCCATGAAATCCTAGAAAAAAAACAACTTTCCAAATCTAGGGAGGCATTCAAATATTCCAGACTCTAAAAATACGAAGGATCTCAAATAGAATCAACCCAAGAAGATCTTCTCCAAGGTACATCATAGCCAGATTAGCCAAAACCACAGACAAAGACAAGGTACTGAAATCAACAAGAGAGAAATGTTAGTTTACTTACAAAAGATATCCCATCAGGCTAACATAGACCTTTCATCTGAAACAATGCAAGCAAGGAAAAAATGGGAAAATATATTCAAAGCATTAAATAAAAAATAATTTCAACCAAGAATTCTATATCTGGCAAGAGTATCCTTCATATGGGAAGAAAAGAAAAACATTCTCAGATAAACAAAACCTGAAAGAATTTACCAACACCAGACTAGCTCTTCCAGAAGTTCTGAAGGTAGTTCTATACCAGGAAAAATAAAGACAGACACATAGAAATATATAGAAATATATTTATATAAATTTAAATGAATAATAGAACCACAGTAACAGTACAAATTCAACAGAAGAGAGATTAATTACATGAAAATGAACTGGTGAAATAGAATTTTATGACCTTTAAACATTACTGATTTTCTTCTATGCTTTTGTAAGACAAAAGCTGTTGATAGGTTCAGTAGTTTGTTAATTTTTTTTGAAATTAAAATATACATTTTTCTCCCTTCCTGATTCATCTGGAATTCAAAAATATTTTTAAGTATTCTTATTTTGTGACAGAATGGTTATTTACTTAATTTCCACAATATATATTGCCTTGTATCAGAAACCGGAAATACTGGTTATTGCCAGGGCTTTGACTGGAATGTCATAGCTGAAGATATGACCAGAAAGCTAAGGAACTAAGGTAGATCTCAAAAAAGCCAACAGAAGCTTTTGGGAAGATTGCCTGGTACCATAAACAATTCTGCCTGAGAGGTATATAAAGAATGTCACTTCCAGACAGGCCCAAAACACTTTCAAGTACAGGGAATGAAAGACACAATCAGATGGTGAGTTCCTGACTTGTCTCAGTAGCAGTGGGAGGCTCGTTAAGTCTAAGCTGAAGGTTTCCACAAAGTCAACTAAATCAATCAGTATTCTTAGGGGCTTCATTCAAACAGACCAAATTGAGACTAAACTTATTGTTTTGCAAATAAGTTTTTGCCTCTCTTTGGTAAAGGGGGAAATAGAAAGAAAAAAAAATGTTTCAGAAGAAAATTATAGTGCACTTGTTATTAGATTTTACCTCTGTTCAGGTTTGTATTTTTAATTTATATCTACCTAATGTTCGAACAGAATCCTGACCTTTTTCCAGACTTTAAGACTTAAGAAAATTTTTCTTAACATTTTTTATTTTGATTAATTAATGCCAAAACCACTTTTCTTGAAATTAAGAAAAAATACATATTTAAAAAACCCAAGTTAATGACCACAGTAAGCTATATAACCTCAGCTAGGTGCTTCTTTATAGATTGTTCATTATACTCACTGAGTTTTATGCCTAAAGTCAGACATGTGTTCATAGATACTTTTATATCAGCTGCACTTGCTATTGAAAGTATTTAGATTAATTAAGATCTTTAGTGTGAATCTACAGCCCTCAGAATGCAAGAAAAATTTTGTAAACTGTGCTTCAGATAAGGACTGATAACAAGAATGCACAGGGAACTCAAGTGGCTTACCTGAAAAAAAAAAAAGATTATCCTAATTAAAAGGTGGGAAAATGAGCTAGGAAAAAAAAAAAAAAAAACTAAGGAAGACATACAAATAGCCAAAAGACATATGAGAAAATGCTCAATATTCATTAACATAAGGGAGATGCAGATTGAAACCACAATGAGATACCACTTAAGCCCAGTCAGAATGACTGATTAAAAAAACAAAAAATGGTAAGTACTGGCAGGTATGTGGTGAAAGGGGAACTCTCCTACACTGTGGTATGAAGTTTAAATTGGCCCAGCCACTGTGGAAAACAATATGGAGGTTCCTCAAAGACCTCCAAATAGAACTACTATATGATCCAGTATTCCAGCTCCTGGGTAGGTACCCAAAAGACAGGAGAATGCTCAGTCAGAAAAGTGCTTGCACCATTATTCACAATTGCTAAAACATGGAACCAACCCAAATGTCCATGAATAGAATAGATTGAAAAGTGTGGCACATATACACTATGGAATATTACTTAGCCATAAAAAACAAGACTCTGGCTTTTGACAAAAAGTGGATGAATATGGAAAATGTATTGCTGAGTGAAGCAAGCCAGGCTATGAAGGAGAGACATTGTATGTCTCCACTTAATATATATTCTGTCCATACTCTATGGCTGAAACTGAAAGACTGGAGGATATAGAAATATAGATGATGGTGGGAGAAGGAGGTGAGTCTGAGGAAAGGCATAAAGGAGAAAAATTGAAAGGCAAGACATTTATGGGACACAGAAATGGATTATTATGTGTTGATGGTCATGTGTATAGTATTCCCAACTGGTCTGGTGAGAAATGTATTCAGGCTGGAACATTCACTTTATAAGCTAAGTGATGTATATAATTAAATGTATAAAAGAAATTAAAATAAAATATATTAAATTTTAAAAAGATCTTTTGTAAATCAATACAATGTGCAAAAAAGAAACATTTAGGAACACAAAAATGAAAAATTATCTGTTGATGATAATGTGTATTGTAATATCTTTTACTGAATTAAATATTGAGTGTATTCATGCTGGGAAAAATTCATTTTGTATGTTGTAAAGATATATAGTGATTATTAAAAAAAAAGGAAGAAAAAATGTTTTCTCCCAGTAATTACGAACTTTTCCTAGTTGTTACTCTTCATTAATTATTTGGCGATGTAAAATAATTAATGTTTAATGCTATTCTATGGAATAGACTTTTCCAATTCAATTAAATTACTTTGTCATTTCAGGGTTAAAAAAAAGAAAAAGAAAAATGAGAACTTATACTTGATCCTCAGAAGACAGGCAGATTTTTTTTTGTGGAGAAAGATTGTGGTCAGAACACAGTCTATTTACAAAACAAAAAACAAAAAAATGCATGGGGACTCCAACACTTTTCTGAGAAGTGCCTCCCTAAGCTTTGGCAGATGACGCTACACTTCCTCACAGCTTCCCATGAGCTTTCACTTTCCTGTGACCCCCATCCCAACTTCTATTTTATCTCCCCTTCTAGATGAAGGGAACAACATGGCTGAGGCTGTGGAGCACATTTCTGCTTGGCTGTCTTGTGATTCCACTCCATATTCAAATGCTCATGTATGCCCACACACATGCATACTACAATCTGGCCGCAATGAAACACTCACCCACCATTTCTGAATACTCTGTACGCATGCCCACTTCCTGCCTTACCTTCAGGTGTTTTCTTTCCTTGGAATGCCCTTCCAATAGCCCTCTCTGCCTGTCAGCACCAACTCATCCTTCCTGACTGGCTCAGGTGTCCTCTGCTCTCTGTTGCTGTCATTGGCCTTGATCCTCTGCATGCTCCCTCCAGTTTTTCTGAATGTCCATGGAGAGAAATATGTGGTTCCTCCCAATGAAAACTTACAATGTGCCTGACATTGTGTAGAGGCTGGGTTGCCAGCGCTTTTTCACATTTTTTTTTCTTTTTGGAGAGGTTTTTGCTATAGGACGCGTGTGCTCACCAGAAAGCCAGAGAGACCGAAAGTGAGAAATCACCCCCCAGGGGGGATGGCCACGCCGCAATCCCTTCTCCTCCATTCTCCTCTCTGGGATCTTGGGCATGCACATTTGCCCAGCATCAGTTTAAGCCACCAGGTCCAGGACTCGAACTGCGGTGGACTACATGGGAGTTCAGTGACATAGCCATTATGCTAACTGCTGGTCCCTCACATCTTGATGGGGTTCGAAAAGGACTTCCTTTTACAGTACCCGGGGGAAAATTGCAAAAGATGTGGAGCCTGAGCAAAGGCAGTTCCTAGCAGGTTCCAGCTGCCACAGGCTCAACTGCTTCCCCACACTCTTGTTAGAGGGAATCCCTAACTCTTTTTTTTTGGAGAGGTTTTTGCTATAGACAGACAGAGAGAAAGTGAGAAATCACCCACCAGGGGGGATGGCCACGCCACAATCCCTTCTCCTCCATTTTCCTCTCGGGATCTTGGGCACGCACGCACACACGCCCGGCGTGAGTTTAAGCAACCGGGTCCGGGACTCCAACCACGATCAACTACGTGGGAGTCCAGTGACATAGCCATTACGCTAACTGCTGGTCCCAGGAATCCCTAACTCTTAGGAATCCTGTGTGTAAAGGCTCATTGACTTTTATTTCTCAAAAACTTCAGCAGGGGACCAGCAGTTAGCGTAATGGCTATGTCGCTGGACTCCCATGTAGTCGACTGGGGTTCGTGTCGCGGACTTGGTGGCTTAAAACTCACGCTGGGCACGTGTGCGTGCATGCCCAAGATCCTGAGAGGAGAATGGAGGAGGAGGGATTGCAGGTGGCCATCCCCCCTGGGGGGTGATTTCTCGCTTTCTGTCTCTGTCTGTCTGGCGAGCGCATGTGCCCTGTTACAAAAACCTCTCAAAAAAAAAAAAGGAATGTCTGCCCAGATCTTCATGGATAGAGGAAGAGCTCTGTCTTAGGGGAACCAAGGATAGGGACTGAAACACAATTAGAAAATAATTATATGGAGGCCACTTCTCTTATTTTTACTAAATAAAGCAATATGCTCATACACTTAGTTAGATGTTTCTTTCTCATTCCTTTCTTATGCTCTCTCATTTTTCAGTTTTCTTTTTTAAAAAACATTGGAGTGGTTTTAGGTTTACTGAGGAGTTGCAAAGATAATTTTTGGCTCTACATCTCAAGTAAGTTGGAGCCAGTAAGTGCCGTAGTGGTTAATGTGCCGGACTTCAATGTGGTCTAAGAGTCCCATACCCAGTGTCTTGAGACACTCATGCTGGGCATGTGTGCATGCATGCCCAAATCCTCCTGAGCAGAGAATGGAGGAGAAGGGATTTCAGCACGGCCCTCCTTCCCCCAGGGAGTAATTGCTTTTTTTTTTTTTTTTGTCTCTCCAGTGACTGCACAAACTTTATAGCAAAAATCTCTCTCTCTCAACAAACAAACAAATAAACAAAAAACTTAACTAAGTCTCTTATTTCCTATTAACCTCATATTATTATGGTACATTTGTCTTTAACCACCATGGCACCTGCCTGGCCCCTTTTATTTATTGATTGAATTCCATTTGTTACTATTATTTTTTAATTTGAAACAGTACATTTGTCTATCTAATGAAATATCAATACATTATTGACTAAAGTCTATATTTTATTCATACTTGCTTAGGTTTTACCTACTATTCTTTCTTACTAGTATTTTGTTTTTAATAATTTTATTTTTAATTCCATAGGGTATGTGTGTACACAAAAGAGAAGAGAAAGATCGAACTTCCCCAGACAGGGCCTAGTCACCCTGCAATCTTTTTCTACACACTTCTCCACCTCATCAGAATCCTAGGCATGCACCTAGCATGAAGTCAGGACTCAAACCCTAGCCAGCCATACAGGATCCTGCTTCCTCTGCAGTGCCTGCCTGCAGCTCTAAGGGGTTAGCTCTGTTGTTAATATTACTGATATGCTTAATTTTTTAAAATAGTATTAGATTCTAAGGAAAATTTAGTGTAAAGTATAGAGATTCCATATCTCCTATCCCTACCCAGGCACAGCCTTCTCATAATCAACATCAGAAACCAGACTGATACACCTGTTACAATCAATGATCCTACATTAACACGTCATCGTCACCCAACCTCTGTCATTTCCGTATGGTTCACTCCAGGTGTTGCATAGTTTATAGGTTTTGAGAAATACAAAATGGTATGTGGCCATCAGTGTAATATCATACACAGCAGTTCTACTGCCTTAAAAAGCCTTGTGCTCAGCCTATTCATCCCTCCCTCCTACCTAATTTCTGATGCCCACTGATTATTTTAAGGTTTTCATAATTTTGCCTTCTGCAGAACATCACAGGGTTGAAATCATACAGTATGTAGCCTTTTCAGATTGGCTTCTTGCTCTTAGCAATATGCATTTAAAATTCCTCCATGTCTTTTCATGGCTGGTTAGCTCATTTCTTCTCAGTGTTGGATGAGATTCCAACACTTTTAAATTTATATTTTATTTATATTTAATCACTGTGCATCTTTACAGTGTTTTTGTTTTTTTCCCACATAAATGTGGTGCATATTGGTCAAGTCAAAAACATCACCATATACATTATCAACAGATAACTTTTCATTTTTTGTTCCTCGATCCTCTCCCTCCTACCTCCTATTACGCACACCCTGTTGCCCTCCCTCTTCTACACTGTTTCTTGTATCTACACTTGGCCTCTCTGCTATTGTACCTTAGAATCTTTTAGTTTCTGCTGTAGAGTACAGACATTCAGTATATATTAAGCAGGGACATATTATACCTGTCTTTCATAGTCTAATTTACCTCACTTAGCATTAAATCTTGCATATTCATCCACTTTATATTAAACTTCAGGGTCTCTCTCTCTCTTTTATTTTTTTTAATGTCAACCTTTTATTGATTGCAAAGCAGCACTGTTGAAGGTGTCTCTCATCACAAAGAGTAGACCCCTCTCCAGGCAGGGGCATTGATGTAGCATGAGGAAGGGAGGTAGAAGCAGAGAGACAGCAGAGCCTCAGAGGGACTAAATGCTGTTCTCAGGAACAGCAGGTACCTTGCGCTCAGACAGTGGCTGGGTGCTGCTACAATTGCTATGGTGAGCTCTCAGAGGCAGCTGATTGAGCCACAAGCACAGGGTTCAGGTAGTAGGAGAAAGTGGCGTGGAAGCCCAGGCAGGTAGGTTGCTTGAATTTACCAAAGTTCATTAATTTATTTATTTACTGAAGTACAACTTGTTTGCTTTGAAGTGTTGACATGATGAATAAGACTGTTGTAAAGATCCATGTGTAGGTTTCATATGAACATTAATTTTCAATTCCCAAAGTTTTTTTATGCTCAAGATCTCAAACAATATACCACATTGCATTTAGTCATCATGATTCCTTAAACTATTCTTGGCTGTGATGGTTTGTCAGATGCTGCTTATTTTTCATAACCTGGCAGTTTTCAAGAGGATCAGTTCAGATGCTTGGAGAATGTCCTTCATTTGGAATTTATTTGACTTTAGATTAGATTGAGGTTATGTTATTCTTCTTGTCACCAAAGAATTAAAATGATAGCTGCAAGTTATTTTTTTCTTTTTCAATTTTTAAAGAATTATTTAATTTTATTCATTGTCATTATTTTATTATTATTATTATTTTAAGTTGACCAGAGGGAGACACAGAGAGAGAAGGAAAGCAAGAAAGTAAGCTGCTAGGTTTGGGACTCAAACCATGGTCAGTCGTGTGGGAGTCCAGCCACCTTAACCACCACATCACCTTGCTGACCCTGGTGCAGGCAGGTAGAGAGTAATAGGGTATGGGTAATAGGAGGTAGGAGGTGTTTTGGGAGTTACAGAGAATTTATAGTATTATTTTGGGAGTTCAAGAGAATTTCTGAACATAATTGGTAACAATAAACCAATTAAGACTGGTATTTCAGGGGTGTGGGAGGCTGCGCACAGCAAGTCTGCCGAGGCCATTTTCATGAGTCTCTCTATTGCCATCTTAGGAAGCCCTTAGGTTTCGGTTTCTCAGAGAGCCAACAATTACACAATGACAAAGGCCATTGGCTCCCCTTCAAAACCTCTCCTTCAAAACCATACTCCAATTGGCCACTAGAATCCCTCAGATTTAGATTGGCATATTCAGTACCTCATGATTGGTCCACAAAAGCAACCAATAATAACCCGTCTTTTAACAACCAATCACTGCCCACCAACATGTATATAACCACGATCCCTGGCCCACGATCGCCAGACAACCCTGAAGACCCTGAAGAGTTGTAACACCGCGTCGTCTCCGGCGCGACCCTGAAGAGTTGTAACACCGTGTCGTCTCCAGACGACCCTGAAGAGCTGTGACACTGTGTTGTCTCCGGACGACCCTGAAGAGTTGTAACACTGTCATCTCTGTGCTGCCCACAATAAACGGACGACCCTGAAGAGTTGTAACACTGAGTTGTTCGTCCTGTCTCTCACTCCTTCCCTTAAGAAACCTGTTTGACTGTCCTGCCTGGGTTGGGACACAGGGGGACCAGCAGGTGGCATGGAGGTTAAGGCACAGGACACTCCCATATGGCTGACTGCAGTTTGAGTCCTGGATCAGGCTTGCTCTCCCACTTTACCTCTTCTCTCTCTCTCTCTGTCTCTCTCTGGTCAAATTAAAATAAATGAATGAATAAATACAATTGAATAGATAATTAAAGGAAAAAAAAAAAGCCTGGTATTTCAATGCATGTCTCATTCAGTTTTGGTGACTGGCAAAAGATTCCAAGTTCAAAAACTGGTGCTGCTCTCCTGATCACTTTATTATGTAGTTCCCTGGTCTTTCACTATGGTGGGTTAGATTTCCTCCTGATGTGAGACTTAATGGTATGAAATTACTAGACCAAATTTGTCAAAAATCAATTCCTCTTTTAAAAGTGATCATATGGGGGAACCAGCAGTTAGCGTAATGGCTATGTCGCTGGACTCCCATGTAGTCGACCGCGGTTCGCATCCCGGACCCGGTGGCTTAAAACTCACGCCGGGCGCGTGTGCGTACGTGCCCAAGATCCCGAGAGGAGAATGGAGGAGAAGGGATTGCGGCGTGACCATCCCCCCTGGGGGGTGATTTCTCGCTTTCTGTCTCTATGTCTCTCTCTGTCTGTCTGGCGAGCGCACGCGCCCTATAACGAAAAAACCTCTCAAAAAAAAAAAAAAAGTGATCATATGGGACCAGTAAGTGTGTGGTAGTTAAGGTGCTGGACTCTCAGCTCCACAGATTCGAGTCCCAGACCTGGTAGTCTGAAAAACATGTCAGGTGCGTGTATGTGCATGCCCAACATCCTTAAGAGGAGAATGAAGGAGAAGGGATTGTGGCATGGCCGTCTGTCTGGGGGAGTGGAGTGTGATTGCTCAATTTACCTCTCTACCTCTCTCTCTGGCTCTCTTCAGCCAGTGCACATACCCTATGGCAAAATATCTAAACGACAACAACAAAAGCAACCCTTTGAACAGACAGAAATTGCTGAGATGAAGAATAGTAAATTGTTAGGTCAAATAATGTTCATTAAAAACTTATCCATTGTTGGGACCAGCAGATGGCATAATGGTTACGTCACTGGACTCCCACGTAGTTGACTGCAGTTTGAGTCCCAGACTCGGTGGCTTAAAACTTGCACTGGGTGTGTGTGCATGAGTGCCCAAAATCCCAAGAGGAGAATGGAAGAGAAGGAATTGTAGCATCACTGTCACCTCTGGGGGTTGATTTCTCACTTTCTATCCCTCTGTCTCTCTGGCAAGTACATGTGTCCTATAGCAAAAATCTCTGTCTCAAAAAAAAAGTATCCATTGTCATAAAATGAGGAATTTGGCCATACAAACAGCAGTAAAATCTACTCAGTGTGGCAAAAGCATTATCTTAGACCTACTGAGGAGTGCTTGTGTTCCAAAATTAAGTGTTCATTAGTCACGAGATTTCAAAATTCCTGTTCAGCAAAATAAGCGATACATACATCTGAAGTTTTAATTCTTTAGAAAAGTAAGACACAGCAAAGTGTTGATGTTATAGCTTTGGGTATAAATGCAAATTGAAAATATATTAAAGTTTATTTACTTTCATAAGAATGTCCTTTTCAAACCACACAATATTAACATGGTTGGTTACAGCAATGCACGATGCTTGACTCTGAATTCATCTGAGAAGTAATTTTCAACTTTTTGTTAGATTGAACAGAATTGCTATTTGTAGCAAATCAAAAATGCTAGAATACCAGCAATTCTGAATAAAAAAGCCTAATGCATTTTTTAAAGAGAGATTTTTTGCTATAGGGTGCATGCACTCACTGAAGAGAAAGAGAGACAGAGAGACAGAAAGCAAGAAATCACCCCCCAAGAGGAATGCTCATGCCACACTCCCTTGTCCTCCATCCTCTTCTTGGGATCTTGGGCACACATACACATGCACCCAATGTGAGTTTTAAGTTGCTGCATCTGGGATTCAAACTGCAGTTAACTATGTGGGAGTCCAGTGACATAAACATTACTCCACCTACTGATCCCAATAAACCTTTTTCCTAAACTCAAGATAAAGATGTTTTTAAATTAATTCTCCCTACAAGTCAGGCTCTTTGATTATTTCTGGTTTCTTGAATCTGTTTTTGACTAAATCATTCCTAAACAGATCAAACATCTTTTAAAGAAGTAGGTTGCTTTTGGATAAAATTTTCAAGGCACGCAAATGTCTTTATCCCTATACATATGAACCCACACATGCACATAGGAAGCAATTCACATACACACACATGTGCACGACACATATGTGCTCTCACGCAGTCAACACATACAACGCACAGGCATATGCCTGTACCTACTTCGTATCTTGGGGCAGAAGAAGGACCTTCTTTTGAGTTTTCAGCCATTAATGGATGTGTTACAGAGGTTGCCAGCTGCCCCCTTTGGTAAAACTAGAAGAGGATAAGTTTTCCTTTCTCTGTGTTGAGGCTGAGAGTTATTGTGCTCATCCATATAGCCTATGTTTCTTCTTGTCACCTGGAGGGACAAAAATGTTTTTACATGACAGACCTAAGGCAACATATCTGGAAAGTTTGGGTTCGTCTATCCAAAGAGTAGCTGCCTTCCTTGTTGATGGGACTATTCATAGTTAATTGATCTCAGATAGTTTGGACCATCAGTCAGGAATCTCTCCCACTGGGGCTGCCACCAACTCCATCCAGCTTATGACCTGAGAACTTATAGATTCAGACATAAGAGACTCACCATCTAGAGTAACAGTGACATCTGAGTGTGACAGAGGAGAGGCATGGAGACTCTGACTGCACACAAAATGGGTCAGGTTAGATTTAGTAGTATGTTTCCCTCTTTTTTCAACTACAAAAGTTCTAAAAGCAAAAAAAAATCTGGAACTCCAGTCTCTCCTTAAAATAATTATCTGGGTGGAAGTAAAGTGTGGGAGGGGAAAAGAGAAGGAAAGGAAAACTGGGGGAAAAATAGAGAGGAATACATTTGTGGGACACAGCATGGCTTACTATCTGTTGATGTGGATGTATATAGTATTCTCAACTGGACTGTACTGAGGTGCGTAACATCCTGAGTAAAGTCTCTTTAAAATCTAAATCATGTATAGCAATTGAATGTATAAATAATAATAATAAAGAAGAAGAAAAAGAAATAAAAATTATCTGGGGCCAGCAGGTGGTATGGAGTTTAAGGTGCTGGATCCCACATGATCAACTGTGCAGTTGAAGTCCCAGACCCAGTGGCTTAAAAATCATACTTGGCGTGTGTGCATGTGTGCCCAAAATCCCAAGAGGAGAACTAAGGAGAAGGGATTGTGGTGTAGCCATCCCTTCTGGGGGGTGATTTTTCACCTTCTCTCTCTCTTTCTTTTTCTGTTTCTGTCTGGTGAGCACACATGCCCTATAGCAAAAACTTAAAAGAGAAAAACAAAACAAAACAAAACAAAACAACAAAAAAAAGTTACCTAAGTGAATTTTAGCAACTTAATTTGTCTTAGAGTTAAACTTGTACTATCCAACTTTTACGACACACAATCATAGGTGGGAGTGACGTTCCATCTAGTAAAGGCTTGCATTCTGTGACTCTATCATGACACTATGTGGTGATTGAAAACATGAAAATGACATCACACTCCAAACTAAACCAGATAGCAACCAAGTCCATACTTCTGGGAAGAATTCACAGAACAAGCATTTCTTTAATCAGGCGCTCACCTGGATCCACACTATAGATGATGTTTTGCTGATAGGCTCCAATAAAGAACAGGTGACAACCACTTTGGGTTAGACTCTGCCCCCATATGAAAGCTCAGTGGCTTTCATGAATGGCTTATTAGTCTGAGAATAGAGATCAGTCAATCAAATCAATTTTTAGGAGCATGGTGAGCAGATGCACAAAAACCTATTCTTGAGACAGTAAAAGACAAGTTACTCACTCTACAGACTCCACAAAAAAAAAAAAAAAAAAAAGAAAAGAAAAAAAAGAAGAAGCCCAGCACTTAGTTGGACTTAGGAGTAGGAGTAAAGTACAAACTGAACAGAAAATAAACCAAACTTTCCAGGGACGTGGGCAGCAGATGTGTTGGAGATTGTGCAATAGGTAACTCAGAAGCCCTAGCCTTGGGGACTGCAAAGCCCAGTCAAGGATCTTTATGAACTACAAGTATCTCTTATTTATAACTATGCTGAATGATGCCTATGACAACAGGAGGCAGCCTCTGTCCACAGTCACCCACTGGGGCACAAATTTCTTGCTGATAGAGCTCGCTGCTGCTGGGCACTTGTGGAGACTGAGTGCCTTAGAAAGGATCCCCAGTACAGTACACCCAGATATCCTGTGTTTGTCCCCTCAGATGCTAAGGGCAGATGTGAAAAGGCAAACAGATTTCATATTAAATGGAAATGGAGCATTCTGGAGAAGCAGGTCTGGCCCTGTAGATGAGTACTCTTTACGTAACAGTGGTAAGGCCACATCTTTAGAGGCCACTTCCAAAAAGTATCCAGGATGCTTGGACTTTGTTTGCTGAAGACTTGAAAGTTGACAGTCCTCTTGGTGATAGCAGCCATCTAGACTCAGTGATAAGTCTAGATCTAAACAGCAGGGTCCCTTAAATGTACACTCCTGAAGACTAGGCATGCCTTTTTCCTTTTCCTTTTTTTTTTTCCTTTCAGTTTGCTATAGGGCATGCATGCTCATCAGAGAGAGACACAGAGAAAGAGAGAGAGAGAGAGAGAGAAAGTGAGAAATTACTCCCCAGGGGACATGGCGGACACCACAATCTTCCTCTCAGGATTGTTGGGCATGCACATACACGTATTTGGCATGCTCTTCAAGATGCACAGGACTTGAACTATGCTGTCAGCCATGAGAGATCCAGCTACCTTAACCTCTATGCCACCTGTGGCATGCCTTTCTTCATTTTCTCTTAGGTATAGCTAGAAACCTACCTTATGAGTGACAACCCTCATTTATGGGGCTGAGAGCTATGGACAGATGCTATTGCAGCATAGTGAAAAAAAATTGTACTCTTGGGACCAGCAGTTAGCGTAATGGCTATGTTGCTGGACTCCCATGTAGTGGACTGCGGTTCGAGTCCCGGACCTGGTGGCTTAAACTCACGCCAGGCGCATGTGCATGCATGCCCAAGATCCCGAGAGGAGAAAGGAGGAGAAGGGATTGTGGTGTGGCTATCCCCCCTGGGGGGGGGGGGATGATTTATTGCTTTCTGTCTCTCTGTCTCTCTGTCTTTCTGGCGACCATATGTGTCCTATAACAAAAATCTCTCCAAAAAAAAAAAAAGTGTACTCTTTATTGATGTCCATGAGAAGAGTACACACCCAGAAGAAACCAAATAGAACTATGTGGCTGACTGGGGCTGTATAGCCCTACAGACAGCATTGCCAACCTGTCACATCGGTTTGGACATAGTAATTCTGCCACTAACACATGGATTTAAAAAGTGAATTTCCATATCTGTGCCAAGAAGATTAAAATGGCCCACCAGGGCTTTGGTACCTATCAGCAGTTGTTGTGTCTGTCTAAAGATGAACAAAGACCCTTAGCTCTAGAGGTGGTCAGACCCTATTAGCTGAATAGAGTACATTGCTTCTCTGCTGCCACCTGGTGGCTACCTCTGGCATATAGTCGTCGTGATGGAGTCACCATGCTGAGAATAGCAGATGCTGGCTACCCTTGAGACAATGCTCTTTCATTTTTGACTGTCTGACTCACTAGCAGTTTAGAGGATACCGTGCAATTCACTACAAAGGGGTCCTAATAGTGGGCTAATGGGAAAGATATTCGGTGGACATTTCATGCCCCTTATCATTCTTGGGCTGATGCCAGTCTAAAGTGGAGTGAACTTTTAAAGACTTCTCCAAAATAACTGATGGACAGGTGGTATTCAGCATTATTGCTGTGCATCTTAGTGGGACTGTGTGAGTGTTAACTGCAGCCCATCATCAGAGGGAGTATTCCCTTCGAAGGAGGTGTTTGGAGAAGATCAGGGCAGAAATAGGGGTATGGGAGAGCAGCTTTCTACATCCACGATCTCCCTCTAAAGCCCCCTGATCCTGGTGCTTTCTTTCTTTTATTTTCACCCTCCTGTCTGAGTGGCATGAGGGTTTCATCATCACAGGTCATCATACTTGGCAGTAGGAGAGCAGGACTCCAACCTTTCTCCTACCATCAGCTAGTTTTGGCTCAATATGGATGGTCACAGATCACAAGGACATGATCAGTTGGCAGAATATGTAACCCCTAGAGATGGCTTATAGTTGGACTGTTGAGAAAGAACAAGGGGGAGAAGATTCCTCATGGCTCCTGTGAAGTAGTCATTTCAGGGTAAAAGAGAAATGAAGAGTTTCTACTGATAATTCAGCCTCCAGCAAACAAGCTAGTGTGGTAGGGAGCTCCTCTATCTAGCCTTCTATCTCTGTCTCTCTGTCTTTCCTGCTTCCATCTTCTCATTTTTTGTAATTTTTCCTTTTGAAAATTTTTTTAAAGGTAAAGTTTTTCTCTTGCTCTCAGCTCTGCCTTTTGTCTTGTTAGTAATCTCCTCTGGTCCTCCCAACCAGGCAGGAGAGGCAAGGCCTTCAGCAGAAGATTCCTCATGGCTCCTGAGAAGTAGTCATTTCAGGGTAAAAGAGAGATGAAGAGTTCCTACTGATAATTCAGCCTCCAGTGTTTTTCTATCTTGTGTGTGTGTGTGTGTGTGTGTGTGTTTAAAGAAAAACAATAATTATAATTTTTTTCATCTTTTTTTCTGGTTTTGTTTTTGTTTTTGTTTTCTTTTTTCTTGTTTTTCTGGTTTTGTTTTTGTTCTCATTTTCTTTTTTCTTGTGTCTTCACAGCTCAGATGACTAGAAATCACCACAGGACCACAAGAAATATAGGAAAGCAAGAAAATACCTCTCCTCCAAGGGAAAAGAATAACTGCTCTTCATCCACAAGCAGTTCAATGCAAATCAGGGAAATGTTTGATAAAGAATTTAGAATATTCATAATGGGGAAGCTAACAGAGATGGAAGAGAAGAGAGACAATGAACTGCAGAAGAGGCAGGAGAAAGAAGTTGATGAGTTCCAGGAGGTGAGGAGATTCTTACAAGATCTAAAAGAGGAATTACATACTTTAAAAAAGAATCAAATGGAACTGTTAGAGACAAAGGCTATAATACAGGAAGTCAAAAGCTCCCTTGAAAGTATTAAAGGCAGACTAAATCATACAGAAAATAGAATCTCAGACATAGAAGAGAAAATGGCTGACCTAGAAAAATCCACCATGAAGACTGAGAAAAATGGCCCCCAAATTTGAGAATAATATATGAGAAGTACTAGACACCATCAAATGTCCAAACATCCAGATAATTGTCATTCCAGAAGGTGAAGAATCTCATAAGGCATTGATAATCTATTCCATGAAATTCTGAAAGAAAACTTTCCAAACCTAGAGAGGCACTCAAAGATTCAGTCCCAAGAAATACAGATGATCCCAAATAGAATCAACCCAAGAAGATCTTCTCCAAGACACATTATAGCCAGGTTGACCAAAACCACAGACAAAGACAAGATACTAAGACTGGCAAGAGAAAAATGGCAAGTTACCTACAAAGGGTAACCCATCAGACTAACAGCAGACCTCTCATCGGAAACAATGCGAGTGAGGAAAAAATGGGAAAATATATTCAAAGTGTTAAGGGAAAAGCAATTTCAGCCGAGAATACTGTACCCAGCAAGATTATCATTCATTTGGGAAGAAAAGACATGAACATTCTCAGATAAACAAAACCTGAAAGAATATACCAGCACCAGACCAGATCTCCAAGAAGTTCTTAAGGGAATGTTATGTCAGTAAAATTAAATTCAGACACAAAGAAATAAGAGTTCAAAAACTAAGAAAATGGGCAACTTAATTGTAGAGACAAAGTCTGGAGTTGAATATTATATCCCAGAATTCAATCTGGAAACAAGAAATGGAAAATTATTTGTTGATGATAACATGTATGATGATGTGCTTGATTGAGCCAATATACAGTGTACTCTGGATGAAAAATCTCACATTGTATGCTGTAATGATGTACAGTGAATGAATCCAAATAAATAAATTTAATAAAAAATGTATAATTAAAAGAAATTATATATAATATACAAATATGCCTTAAATAAATAAAAAAAAACTATATATAAAAAAAAGAGAAATAAGAAGGGGCAATAATGAACATACCAAATTCTATTCTTGTGCTCTGGACCCATGATCCTCAAACCATCTGAATAAAAGGTCTGGGTGTGGGTGGGTAATTGGGTGGCGAAGGAAGAAGCAATGGCTGTACGATTAGGACAGATTATATCATCATGAAGGGAGAGACACACCCCAACACCTAAAGAGGAAAATCTTTCCACTTAGGTGAATAATTCATATTCAACTAATTTTTATGTGTGTTTGGTAATGATTGATACTTAAATATACACACACATATACACGATTGATAGTTATATATAATTTATATGTGTGTGTGTGTATATATATAAAATTGTTTCAGTATCATTTGATTAAAAAAATCCATTCTAAAAGTGTCTGGGCCAGTGGTGGCACGTTGGTTGGACTAGATCCCAAATGGCCGACTGCATGATTTGACTCCATACCAAGAGGTTTGAAAAACACACCAGGTTCGTGTATGTGTGTGTCCAAGATCCTAAAAGGAGGGACGATGGAGGAGAAGGGATCGCAGCATGACCATCTCCCAAGGGGTTTTTCCTCACTTTCACTCTCTCTCTCCATCTTTTCCTCTCTTCAGTGAGTGTATATGCTGTCTGGCAAATGAAAAAAAAATCCTTTTTTTCGAATTCCTTTCAATTGTGATAAAATATATATAACAAAGTTTACCATCTTAACCAGCTAAGTGTAACTTTCAGTGATATTAATTATATTTATATTATGTATTACGTGCAGCTATTGCTACTCTCATTTTCAACTTACACAACTAAAATACTTCAATTTTAACTTCCTATTTTCACCTCCCCTCAGCCCTTGAAAACCACCACCTACGATTTTCACTGCTTTAGCATGGAATCATATGTATGGAATCATACAACATTTAAATATTTTTGACTGTTATTTCACCAGTGTAATATTCTCATGCCTTACCCATGCATCAAAATTGCCTTCCTTTTAAAAGGTGCATAGTATTCCATTGTATATATAGATACCACAGTTTGTTTAACCATTTCCTGTCAGCAGCCATTTGAGTTGCTTCTACATTTTAACCATTGTGAATAATGCTGTTATGAACTTGGGTGAAATAACACTGCTCTGAGGTCCTGTTTGCAATACTTTTGGGCTTAGACTCAGAAGTAGAATTGTTGGATCGTGATGTAGGGAGTGGCTGAATCCAAGCCTAATAACAGTGACCTTTAAAGACATGCAGAGTACAGACTCTCTCACTCGCGCCCAAGCTGCACAGCTGGCGGAGGTTAAAGGGAAGGCCAGGGACCAGCAGTTGGCGTAATGGCTATGTTGCTGGACTCCCATGTAGTTGATCGCGGTTCGCTTTCCAGACCCGGTGGCTTAAAAAAAAACTCATGCCGGGCGCGTGTGCATGCGTGCCCAAGATCCTGAGAGGAGAATGGAGGAGAAGGGATTGTGGCGTGGCCAAAGGACACAAGATGCTCCACAGCTGTAGTTGAAAATAGAAGACACCTAGCTTCACCCTCTGCTTCTCCCTTCCCCCATTGCCCTATAAAAGAATAAACCTGGGAGGGCCAATGTTCTCCACCTGAGACGTCCAGGCAGCCCGAGCCCCACCTGTCTCTACTAGTGTGTCTCTGTATCTGTGTGATTGTTCTTTCCAAAATCCAGCACTGCTCCCACTCTGGGGAGGGTTCCCTCCTCCCTTTTTTGCTTAGCAGGTCTTGGCATCATATAATAGTTCTATTTTTAATTTTTTTGAGCAACCATCACATTGTCTGCCACAGCAGCTGTACTAAGAGTACGTGTGTTCCAATGTCTCCACATCCTCATCAATACTTACTATTTTCTGCTCTTTAAAAATAGTTATCTGAGGGACCAGCAGTTAGCATAATAGCTATGTCGCTGGACTCCCACATAGTCGACTGCGGTTCAAGTCCCGGACCTGGTGGCTTGAGACTCATGCCGGGCACGTGTGCGTGCGTGCCCAAGAACCAAGAGGAGAATGGAGGAGAAGGGATTGTGTCGTGGTCATCCCCCCTGGGGGGTGATTTCTTGCTTTCTATCTCTCTGTCTCTCTCTGTCTGTCTGGCGAGCACATGCGCCGTATAGCAAAAACCTCTCCAAAATTTTTTTTTATCTGGGTACCAGCAGTTGGCATAATGGCTATGTCAATGGACTACCATGTAGTCAACCACGTTCAAGTCCCAGACCTAGTGGCTTGCTTTTTCACTTTCTCTATCTGTGTCTCTCTCTGTAGAAAATTTAATAATAATAATGATAAGGATAAAAATGGGCATGTCCTTGAAATTTCCCCTCATTGCAGGTTCTTTAATAGCTGCCCTTGGGACCAGCAGTTGGTGTAATGACTATGTCACTGGACTCCTATGTAGTCCATGGTTTGTGTCCTGGACGTGGTGGCTTAAACTCATGTGGGGCGCGTGTGCATGCACGTCCAAGATCCTGAGAGGAGAATGGAGTAGAAGGGATTGCAGTGTGGCCATCACCCCTGGGTGGGTGATTTCTTGCTTTCTGTCTCTCTGTCTCTTTCTGTCTTTCTGGCAAGAGTATGCACTCTATAGCAAAAACTTCTCAAAAAAAAAAAAGTTATCTGTCCTGAGGCCAGCAGGTGTTATGGTGGTGAAGGCACTGGATTCCCAGCTGCCCAATCACAGTTCAAGTCCCAGACCCACCAGCTTGAAACTCATCCTGGGAGAATGTTGTGTGTGCCCAAAATATCAGGAGGAGAATGAAGGAGAAGGGATTGCAGTATGGTCACACCCCTTGGGAGGTGATTTTTCACTTTCCCTATCAGTGTCTCTCTCTCTTCCCCTCCTCTCTAGCGAGTGCACTCAGCCTATGGCAAAAATATTTTTAAAAAATAGTACCTTCCTAATAGTTTTGAGGTTATATTTTATTGTATTTTAATTAGCTTTTCCTAATCACTAGGATGTTGATGACCTTCTCATGTGTTTATTGGCCACTTTTTTTTGAAAATCAAAATATGAAGGCATTTTTATTATTTTACTTTTAATAAAATAAAACACAAATTATAAGTATTTTAAAAAATTATAATTCTGTCTCTTACATAATTATTTAGCCTTAAAATGTTTATTTAACATTTATTTGTCATTTGAATACATTTTCTCAATAATAAAAACTGGTTATTTTTTTAAATATTTTTTTATTTTATTAATTTTTAAAAATTTATTCATTTTCTACATTAATTCACTATACACCATCACAACACACAAATGAATTTTCCATCCAAAATACCCTGTGCATTGACTCAATCAAGCACATCAACATACATGTTCTCAGCAAATAATTTTCCAATTCTTATGTCCTGCATACCTTGCCTTTTGTTTTGCCA
>NW_006159608.1:481509-482397 GCF_000334495.1 Tupaia belangeri chinensis | reverse complement strand
GCCCCGCGCAGGCCGGGCGGCCACGTGCAGGCACAGGCCCGGTGGCCACATGCAGGCCCCGTGGCCACGCGCAGGCCTGGGGGGCCATGCACAGGCCCGGGGGGCCATGCACTGGCCTGACGGCCATGTGTAGGTGAAGGCCTGGGGCGCCTGCGCAGGCACCGCCGCGCCGACTGCACAGGGCCTGGTGGGGGGGCGCAGGCGCTGCCGCCGCACCCAACCGCACAGGGCTCGGGGGTTGGGGGGCCCTTATTGGCCACTTTTATATCTTCCTTAGAGAGATGTCTTTCCAAGTCCTTTGTACATTTTTGAACCTAGTCTGTTTGTTGTTGAGTTTCAGGAGTCCTAGTATATTTTGGATATTAATTTGTTATTAGATATATGATTTGGAAATAGTTTTGCCCACTCTATGGCTTCCTTTTATTCTCTTGATGGTGTCTTTTGATACCAAAAGGGTTTTTTGTTTATTTGTTTGTTTTTTTGCCATAAAGAGAGAGAGAGAGACAGAGGCAGTGAGATGGAAAATGAGAAATCATCAGGCCATGCCACAGTTCCTTCTCCTCCATTCTCCTTCTGGGTTTGGGGCATGCATGCTCATGAATCTGCTTGAATTTCAAGCCACTGAGTCTGGGACTTGAACTGCAGTTGGCCATGTGGGAGTTCAGCACTTTAACTACCACACCAAAGTTTTTAAATTTCATGAAGTTCAATTTGTCAACTTTTTTTTTTGTTTGTGCCTTTTGTGTCATATCCAAGAAATTATTATCAAATTCAGTATCTTGAAGCCTTTGTTCATATTTTCTTTTCAGAGTCCTGGACCCAGTGACATGAAAATCATGCTGGGTGCATGTGCATACATGCCCAAGATCCCATGAGGAAATGGGGAGA
>NW_006159608.1:478301-481255 GCF_000334495.1 Tupaia belangeri chinensis | reverse complement strand
GGAGTAATTTCTCACTGTCTATCTCTGTCTCCCCAGTGAATGCATGTGTCCTAAGGCAAAAAACTCTTAAAAAAAGGAAAGAAAGGAAAATACTTTAATAATATGGTAATTCTGCAAATTAGTTTCTCCCCCCTCAGGCTTTCATTTTTTTGTTTGTTTTTTGAGGTTTTTTTTTTTTTTTTTTATATTTTTGTTATAGGGTGCATGCGCTCGCCAGAAAGACAGAGAGAGACAGAGAGACAGAAAGCGAGAAATCACCCCCTGGGGTATGGCCACACCGTAATGTATGCACATCGTACGAACACACGACTGGTGTGAGTTTAAGCCACTGGGTCCAGGACTTGAACCACGGTCAACTACATGGGAGTCCAGAGACATAGCCATTACACTAACCACTGGTTCCTTCTCAAATCTTTTAAAGCCTGTACCTTTCCCTGGGAATGTGTTGTTATGTTCTAACTTACCTATATATGCAGGAGTTTTGCATGGTTTTATAAACATTAAATCCTTTATAAACATAAAATCCTTTAAAAAATCCCTGGAAGTCACTTAAGTCAGAATGTAGGAATGTGAAAAAATGGGAAGAAGATGCACCATCTAATTGCACCAATATGATCAATCAAAGCAATCAGTAATCAGAACGCAGATCTCCTATATGTGAACATTGTCATTACTGCTTGTTGGCTCCAACAGTCTGCATACATGTGCTACAGAGATATCTGCTTTGTTCCCTACAATGGGGGTGAGTTGGGTAGTGGGTAGCTGCTGCAGAGATGAATTCAGATTGACCAAAATTAACCATAATTTATCATTCCCATGGAAATTGTGGGCTTTCAATATAATTCAGAGTTCCAAAATAGTTTCATTAGTGTGATTATTGTCTAGGTAAAGAGATAGATTCTTGGTACTTCTTCATTCATAATCTTTCTTCTTTAAAACATTTTTTGACTGAATCTAGACACATCTTCATGACATTTCACGGATTGATTGGACATCCTTTGCTTGAACCCTTCAGTGGCAAAGAGTCTATGGCCTCAAGAGTAACTTGACCTGGGGACCAGCAGTTAGCGTAATGGCTACGTTACTGGGCTTCCATGTAGTCGACCGCGGCTCAAGTCCTGGACCCGGTGGCTTAAACTCACACTGGACGCGTTTGTGTGCATGCCCAAGATCCTGAGAGAAGAATGGAGGAGGAGGGATTGTGGTGTGGCCATCCCCCCCTGGGGGGTGATTTCTCGCTTTAAATCTGTCTGTCTCTGACAAGCACACATGCCCTATAGCAAAAACCTCTCCAGAAAATAAATAAATAAAATAAAAATAAAGAGTAACTTGATCTGCAGTTTATAGGAAGCCTTTAATGAGAAAGTGCTATTTGTTACCATTCATTGAGACTTCCTCTGTGCCAGTTATACTGATCATTACATCTACCCAATAAGGCAGAAGAAATCCCATCCCCATTTCTCAATGGAGGAATGTAAGCTTGTATTGCCTGCCAAAGGAAGGCCCACATTTGAGCTGAGGTCTTTGAGGCCAGCATTAGTACATATTGTATCAAAAGAACTATGCACAAAGAACTTAGGACATGGGCCTTGTGCAGTGTTTGAGATCTTGTGAGGGGAAGATTTAGTTATTTATTTAATTTTAATCTGTTATTATTTTAAATTTGACCAGAGAGGGATAGAGAGAAAGGGAAAGTGAGAAAACAAGCCACCAGCTTGAGGATTTGAACAATGGTTGGCTACATGGGAGTCCAGTATCTTAACCACCACACCACTTGCCAGCCCCAGTAGATGTTTATTTAAAGGAGGACAGAGATATGGTGGGAATCACTGACTCTGACCTAGGGGGTCAGTGGCAGTAGGCTCAGGATAGGCAGGAAGAGGTGCAGGAATCCCCCACACAGGAATAATGAGAGTAAAAATGACATTTTGGACTGAAGGTGGGCTTTGGGTCTGGTGATTAGACCTGTTACACACCCCATAAAAACCATTTCTGGACCCAATCTACAGCATTCCTTTCCCTGGGTAGCAGTTACATAGGCAGAGATTGTTTTTATCCAGCAATCCAAAGTTTGAAATCTGGACTCGGAGGTGGCCACTGCACAGACCAGACTTCACTCTCTAGCGCACCTCTCTCCGCTTCCTCTGTGACCATGTCTGACAAACCCATTATGGCTGAAATCAAGAAATTTGATAAGTCAAAATTGAAGAAGACAGAAAAGGAAGAGAAAAATCCACTGCCTTCCAAAGAAATGATTGAACAGTGCCGGGGTTCAACCTCAGTGGGGATGGGTTGACTTGTCAGAGGCGGTGCAGGTGAACAGAATTAGGCTAAAACCTCCATATTTTTTAGCATGTTTTTAGCCGGCTACAGTCAGAACAAAAACTCCAGGCTGCAGCCCCGTGGCTATTAAGACATGAGTATTTATTGAGGGATGTTTAGGAAGTAAGGAGGGTGAGGGATAGTAAAAAATCTACTCTAAGGAACAGGGTATACAAAGCATGGAAACAATCATTACAAAACATGCTGTTTGTCTTGTCAGATTAGGTAAAAATCAATTACAGTTTTTAGGATGAGGAAGTCCATTTGTCTGTTGTATATTCTTCTTAGATCTTGATTACTGGGAAGGGTCTTTTGAAGAGGGGGCTTGCAGGATGTTTGATAGCCTCAGTCCCAGGCCAGTTTGATAACTCTAGTCCCGGACCAGGGCAGTAACATTGCTGATTACAAAGACCTAGATAGAAATCTTGTCTTGTTAAGTAAAGGCACAGTTAATATATGGACTATCTATATTACAACTAAAAAAGGTGGGCCTATTACCCATATGGGAAAGGAAGATGATCTTTTGTAGCTCAGGAGACAACACAGGACGTTTTATTAACAGTTTTTCATAGTCAACAGCACTAGATGAGAAACTCTTTGTAGTTGAAAACTACCTGTTGCTTTAGATAAGA
>NW_006159608.1:461649-474753 GCF_000334495.1 Tupaia belangeri chinensis | reverse complement strand
TTTGGAAGGGAACCAATCATGGTAATTGTTTGCTCTCTGAGAAACCTCGGCAGACTCACTGGTGAGCAGCCTCCTACAGTAATGGTTGGGGGTGATATTTTACCCTTGCAGGGTACCGTAATAACAGTAAAACTCACTGCAGAGAAATTGACTACAGGCCAGTAAAACGACACAAGGAGGGTTAGTAAACCGCCGGCCTTGTCTTGCAGTTTCTTCCCAGGCCAGGCCTGGCCTTTAGACATGGGAGACAACCTCTTTATCAGTTTGTGTTGTCTGCATGGCCCCGTCAGAACAGGAGAAGCAAGCTGGTGAATCGTAATGAGGTGTGCGCCACCAATATGCACTGTACATTCCACAAGCATCGCCTTCTTATTTTACTTCATTTAGCTGTTTAACTTTGTAAGATGCAAAGAGGTTGGATCAAGTTTAAATGACTGTGCTGCCCCTTTCACATCAAAGAATCGAGAACTACTGACAACAAAGGCGCGCCTGCCTCTCACATCTGCTGGTCTGGCTGGCAGCAGGGAAGGAAAAGAACTTGCATGTTGGTGAAGGAAGAAGCTGGGTGGGACAATGATTTTAATTATTGGAATGCACAATTTTTTAATATGCAAATAAAAAGTTTTAAAACCTGAAAAAAAAAGTTTGAAATCTGGCTTAGTTACATTTCTTAGGCAATAACAATTTTCCAAATGGATCAGGTCTTTCCCCCTAGGATGATTAAAATATTACTTGGCCAATGTCCTACAAACGTTGTATTAATACACATTCCTGGGCATCACCTTCAGGAAATTTGGTTCAACATGTCCAGGGCAGGGCCTGAAAATTAGCATTTATAAAGCTCCCAGAAGATGTTGAGCTTCTGGTCTACCTGCCCCCCTTCAAGTAGCACTGATTTGAATTGGGTTTCATCATTAAAACACTGGTAAATTACATGATAATTTTAAATGTGACTAGAAACGGTCTGTGACAAATCCCAGCTACTTTGTGATGTTTCGTACTGAAATCATTATTTTTAGAACTGGGTGGACTTGGGACCAGCAGATGACATAATGGTTGCATTTCTGGAGTCCCGCATGGCCAACAGCAGTTTGAGTCCCAGACCCAGCAGTTTGAAACTCACACTGGGCATGTGTGCTTGTGTTCCCAAAATCCCAAGAAGAGAATGGAGAAGGGGTTGTGGTGTGGCCATTCCTCCTGGTGGGGGAGGTGCTTTCTCGCTTTCTGTCTCTCTGTCTCTTTCTGTCTCTCTAGTGAGTGCATGTACCCTATAGCAAAAATCTCTCTAAAAAATTAAATGGGTGGACCTGGATTTTTCTCCTGTCCTGTTTCTTACCAGGTTTGGACAATTCACCTCTCTAAGTTTTAAAGATCCTTTATTTGGGAGTCAGCAGGTGGCATAGTGGTTAATGTGCTGGACTCCCACATGGCCACCCATGGTTTGGGTCCCAGACCTATGGCTTGAAAAATCATGTCAGGTACATGCGTGTGCAAGCCAAAAGTCCCAAGAGAAGAAAGAAGGAGAAGTGATTGCAACATGGCCATTCCCCCGACCCTAGGGGGTTGATTTCTCACTTTCCCTCTCACAATTTCTCTGTCTCTCTCCCTCTCCGGTGAGCATACCAACTCTATGGTAAAAACCTAAAAAAAATAAAGGAAAATAAAAACAAAACAAACAAGAAATAAAATAAAGGCCCTTGGTTTATATTTGAGAATAAAACTAATTACTAGAGAAGGAGCAACAGGGAGACTCTGCATTCTCAGAGATAGAAGGACCAGCAGGCAGGCCCAAACCAACTCACTCAGCTTGAATGTATCAGCAGGGACCATTATCCAGCCTGCTGTGGAGTAGCAGAGGCTCTCCGGCCTTCCTTTAAGAACCAGTATCTGCTTCCTGCAATCCCAGAGATAGAAGGACCAAGAGTCAGGCCCAACCTAGTCACCTGACTTGGGCTAATCAGCAGGGACTCCTCTCTCCCAGCCTGCTGTGGGGAAGAAGGTGCTCCACTCAGAGTGGTCTGCCACCTTACATTCTACCTATCAGATGAACCTCCATCCACTTTGGGAGCAATTCGGTTATAATATAAAAGAAGCAAACACTCAAAGATAGGAAACCCTGAAGGAATTCTTTTCCCATAACTCCCTTAGCAGAAAAAGGAGAGAAACTCCACTCTGAAAACCTGAACCCAAAACTCCTACTGTGGATTCCACACTTCCACTTGCAGCAGAGGAGGGAAATTGGCACAGAGCCTACACATATCATAGAGAAATGCAGGAGCACACAACAACTTTCTAAATTTCCTATGTGACTATTATTTGATCTTAAATTGATAAATGAATGTTTGTTCTACAGGAGGTGATATGTATCTTTTCCTCTTCCTCCATTAGAACATTAGGCTAATAGTGAATTCTTTAAATGAGAGTATCACCACTTATTGAAACATACACGGAGAGAATGATAAACAGGTTTTCTAGGAAAATAAATTAGTTTAAATAAATGTATAAATAAATAGGAGTAGGAAGAATTGAGCATATCACCAGATGACTAAAAGTCATAGCAGAGCCCCAAGAAATAGTAGAAAATCAGAAAATTTCCCTCCCAAAGGATCATAAAATACAAGAAATCACAGAGATTTTAGGAAAATAATTCAGAATATTCACAGTAACAAAATGAGATATAAGAGAAAACAGACCACCAGTTCCAGGAGATGAGAAAATCCTTCCATGACTTGAAGGAAGAACTCCATAAAGAGATAGACACTCTGAAAAAGAATCAAACAGAATTTCTGGAGATAAAAAATATGATGTAGGAAATCAAAAACTCTCTCAAAAGTATCAATAGTAGATTAGACAATGCAGAAGAATCTGACCTTGAAAACAAAACCTCTAAGTTAGTCTAAGCAACCAAAAGGAATAGAAGAATAAACATAAAAATGAGGACAATATACAAGAAATCCCAGACTCTATTAAACAGCCTAATAGCTGCATAATAGGCATTCCAGAAGGTGACAGGACAAATAAAGGCATAGAAAACATCTTTCATAATACATTAGCTTAAAACTTTCCAAATTTAGAGAAGCATGTGGACATCTAAATCCAGGAGATACAAATATCAAATAGATATAACATAAGAAGATCATCTCCAAGATATATCCTAGCTAAACTGGTAAAAATCAAAGACAAAGACAATATTCTAAAAATGACAGGAGAGAAATGCCAAGTTACTTACAAAGATTACCTCATTAGACTAACTTCAACTGAAGCAATGCAGGCACAGAAAGCATTGGAAGACATATTCAGAACTCTGAAAGAAAAGCAATTTCAGCCAAGAGTACTTTTCCTGGCAAGATTATCCTTCAAATGGGAAGGAGAAACAAAAGAATTCCCAGATAAACAAATGCTGAAAGAATTCACCAGAATGAAACTGGCTTCCCAGGAAAGCCAAAGAGAGATGTAAGTAGATAAACAGAAGAGAACACAAAACAACCAGATAAAAGGATAAGTCCACACATGTTGATAATAACACTGAATATCAGGACTAAGTTTCCCAACTGAAAGGTGAAGTCTAATTTTGCTATAGGACACATGTACTCACAGGAGAGACAGAGAGAGAGGACAGTGAGAAATCAGCCCCTGGGGGGATGGTCACGCCAAATCCCTTCTCCTCTTGTCTCCTCTTGGGATTTTGGGCACACAAACAGGCGGGCACATGAGCCCTGTGTGATTTTCAAGCCACCAGGTTTGGAATTCGTACTGCAGTTGGCCATGTGGGAATCCAGTGCCTTAACCACTACACCTGCTAATTCCCGGAATGATTTTTTTTTTTATATAGGTTTTTGCTATAGGGCACTTGCACTCACCCAGAAAGACAGAGAGACAGAGAGACAGAAAGTGAGAAACCATCCCCCCACCCCAGGGGAGCCAGCCATGCCTAATCTCTTCTCCTCCATTTTCCTCTCTGGATCTTGAGCATGCATGCACATGCACCTGGCATGAGTTTAAGCCACCTGGTCTGGGACTCCAACCGTGGTTGACCACATGGGAGTCCAGTGACATAGCCATTACACCATCTGCTGGTCCCCATGGAATGAATTATTAAAGGGGCTAAAATCCAGAACTTTGTAAAACCTATAAATCACCAAATCACTGTCTTCCTTTTTAAACATCTCTATTCAGTTTTGTTTTGTTTTAGCTTTTTTGAGGACTTATTCTTAATGTACAGTAGAGTACTATGGTCTTACAAGAACTCACAGTATGTGAGTAAAAGCATCCTTTTTCTGTCTTTTCCTAATGAACTATTGTCATGTACAATTTTATCTATCTCTAACTGGGCCAATAATTGATACTCGCAGATTTTTTTCAGATCATAAACTCTTATCTACTCTTATCTCTCACAGTCCTCTACCTAGAAATTACAATATGTTAAGATTATCTTTATTAATTTAAAAAAAATTTTTTTTGAAGAGGTTTTCGCTATAGGGCATGTGTGCTCGCCAGACAGACAGAGAGAGACATAGAGACAGAAAGTGAGAAATAACCCCCCAGGGGGGATGGTCACACTGCAATCCCTTCTCCTCCATTCTCCTCTTGGGATCTTGGGCACGCACACACACGTGCCCGGTGTGAGTTTTAAGCCACCGGGTCCGGGACTTGAACCACAGTCGACTACATGGGAGTCTAGTGACATAGCCATTATGCTAACTGCTGGTTCACTATCTTTGTTAATTTTTGAGATTCTTCTTAGCCTGATTTTTAACCAATGCTTTTTCTTTAGAACTGCATCTCACAGTAAAGAATGTCATAGACAATGTACTACATACTTGTAGAATAACCACTGGAATGAGTTTTGAATGTACCACAATATGTGGTACATTAATGCTAAATGTTGAAAGTGGTGAATATTTATATCCTCAATTTGTTTATTACACACCTAGATATGCTTTTAAAAGAGACAATGAACTACAGGAGATTAGAATGAACATTCTATGTCCTACAAAGATGTATAATGATATGTAAATCATAAATTAGAATAAATATTTAAAGAGAAAAAACTACTTAATATATAGTGATATGATGATTATATGAAGGTACAAGTGAGAGACAGAGCATTCATAGGAGACAGATTTGTTGTGTCATAGCACATGGTTGGTGTACATACTTTATAGAATATTAGCTACAACAAATCTCCCCTAACACCACCACCAGCCTTCTGTTATCTTACATATGTGTCATCTTGGTTTCCACCACTTACTTAGCTCCTTGCTCTCCATCCATCTTGTGCAGTGCTTGGGACATAGATAATCAACAGATATATAGTTGAATGAAATGCATATAGAGGCCATATTAGCAGTTCTTAACCTAGGTTGCACATGAGAATTACTTAAGAATTAACCAAAAATACTGCTGCTTGGGATATCTGCCTGAAATTCTGCTTTAATTAATCTAGGAAGTGTTTCTCAGCTGCAACTGCACATTAGAATCACATGGTGAAATTTTAAATTCCACATGCTCAGGACCCATTCCTGGAAAATTACATCAAAATCTCTGGGGGTGGGTCTCATGCATCACTTTTATATTTGCTCAGGTGACTCCAGAATTTACCTGGGACTGGGCATTATTGGGCTAGAAAGAAAATTTATGTAGGGGACCAGCAGTTAACATAATGGCTATGTCGCTGGACTCCCATGTAGTCGACCGCGGTTCACGTCCTGGACCCAATGGCTTAAAACTCACGCTGGGCGTGTGTGCGTGCATGCCCAAGATCCCAAGAGGAGAATGGAGAAGGGATTGCGGTGTGACCACCCTCCTGGGGGGTGATTTCTTGCTTTCTATCTCTCTGTCTCTGTCTCTGTCTGTCTGGCGATTGCACACGCCCTATAGCAAAAAAAATCTCTCCAAAAAAAAAATTTATGTGCACAAGCAGAGGATTATTGTGTTCTTAGACAAAGACAAAAAAACTAAATTAGGAGAGGAGTGAGTCATTTTTTGCTGATGCCTAGTAAAATCTAATTTTTTGTCCTTTCCAACTTTGTTAATTTAATTAGTATACAGGGTTGTGTCTTTAAGTCTACTTTCTTTTTTGGCTCGTCATCATTTCTATGGGGTTGAATAGTCCTCTCAAAATTCATGTTCACCCAGAATTTGTGAATATGACCTCCACTGGAAATAGACACTTTACAGATATAATCAAGGTAAGACAAGTCATTCTTGATTAGAACAGGCTCTAATCCAGTGACTTTTCTTTTTCTTTTTTTTAAAGAGATTTTTGCTATAGGGTGTGTACATTCACAGGAGAGGCAGAGAGACAGAAAGTGAGAAATCACCCCCAGGGGGATGACCACACTGCAATCCCTTCTCCTCTATTTTCCTCTTGAGATTTTGGCAACGTGCACACACACACACACACACACACACACACACACTTACACGGCATGAGTTTTATTTATTTATTTATTTATTTTCCTAGAAAACCTGTTTATCATTCCTTCCATGTATATTTCAATAAGTGATGATGCTCCCATTTAAAGAATTCACTATTAGCCTAATGTTCTAATGGAGAAAGGGGACATGATACTCATCACCTCCTGTGGAACAAACATTCACCTGTCAACTTAAGATCAAATCCTAGCAATATAGGAAATTCAGAAACAATAAGATTTTGGGTTTATAGTTCATGGATGGTGCAGATGTTCTAATCTTATAAAGTAATGCTCTTAGCTTTCCAAATTCCCAAAAGTGAAATACTCCCCCATCTCACCATACTGACCAAGTGTCCTTTGGTTTCTTCAGAACAAGGGTTAAAAGGATGTTTCAAAGTACCATTTTGATTTGGGGGGTCTTTTCCACACACATCATACCAAGTAATCATTTGTTTTAGAGACAGTTTAAATATAGGCATGAGCCAAATGGATTTTATCTACCTATCCTGTTGGTGGGAGAAAAAAAAATCCACATCCATAAAACTACTTCACTTGACAGGATGTGTTTATCAACAAATAAGTAGTTTAAACAATTTTCACCAATAAAGTGTCTACTTCGGCTTTTAAAATGGGAAGGTCATACATTTAAAAAGTAAATGTAGTTGAAATTGTGAATCAGGTACATTTTGAACCAAATGAACCATGCAGAAGCAAGGGTTAATAAACAATAAACCAATGTGCTTTGAATTTGTTCAAGTACTGATATTTCTGTATATAAAGACTAAGCATATATAACAGCTATCATGAGAAGTGTAAAAAGATATTTTCCCCAAAAATAAAAATATTAAAACTAAGTTAAAATACATAGTATTCCACACAGCATAAAAGTCAATAAATCAAAAGTTTACATGTCCCAGATGACCATGTGTCAAAGCAGGCATTAAAACTGATAGTAATATCCAATACTTAAAACCAGTTTGCAATTGGGGAACAACAATTAAGTTGTTAATTAAAAAACACAAATGAAGAAAGCTTTAAACTGGTACACACTGTACAAACCTATATTTCAAGTTTGGAAGTGCATATTTGCAAGCAGCAATACAAAAGTATTCATGAAGAATGCATAATCTCTGAAAATTATGAAAACTTCCCTGCTACCAATACATTTCTAAATGACTAAAACTGACTTACCTTATTTGTTACTTTTGTGTAGCAAGAGATGTTCATTTTCAAAACAGATAAAATTCAGTCTTTAGTTGTGAGTGGTATGAATGACATTTTTAGCTGCCAGGTCTGGGACTCCAACTCCAACCCGGGTCAACTAACTACATGTGAGTCCAGGGACATAATCATTACGCCATCTGCTGGCCCCAACTGGTGTTCTTTTAAGAAAAGAGAAATCTGAACACTACAAAGGAAATCTCCATGTGAAGGCAGAGATATCAATCAGAGTGACAAGTTTCCAATCAAAGGAATGGCTAACAACTTTAACAAGCTAGGGCAGAGAGGCATGCACTGTTCTCCTTCAGACTCTCCAAGGGGAGCTAACTCTGATGACACCTTGATTTTGAATTTGTGTCCATAACAATGAGAATAATACATTTGTTATTTTTTAAGCCACTAAATTTATGTGATTTGTTATATGCATTCCTAAGAAAATAATGCAGTGATTTGACTGCTATTTATAGCATTGAAATATATTAAGATTAGAGTCATGTTTCTGAAATTATTCATTTATTTTGTCACACACACACTGCTATTTACTAAACTTTCTCTCACTACAAGTCCATGTTCCCATTCAAGGAAAAGTAATAAATTCATGTTTTTTCAGGAAGCTAAACTGGAAATTATTGAGTGAATTATATATTTAAACTTTTATAGAAGGCTCAAATCAATAAAGCAAAACTTCTAAAGATAAAAAATAGAAGCACATGTTTGTCACTCTTGGGTCCATCAACACATACTATCACTGACTCTATAAACTGAAAGGAGGGTGTCTTCTCCAATCTTCAGCGATGCTGTGAATCAAGAATTTGTGTAGTTGAGGACCAGCAGTTAGCATAATGGCTATGTTGCTGAGCTCCTGTGTAGTCAACCATGGTTCCAGTCCTGGACCCAGTGACTTAAACTCACGGTGGGCGCATGTGTGTGTGTGCCCAAGATCCCTACAGGAGAATGGAGGAGAAGAGATTGCGGCGTGGCCATCCCCTCTGGGGGGTGATTTCTTGCTTTCTGTCTGTCTCTGTCTTTCTGGCAAATGCGCATGCCTTATAGCAAAAACCTCTCAAAAGAAAAAAATTGTGTAGTTGGACCTGATTAGAAGCTTTGTTCATTCAGTATGAGAACTTTGAACTGAAAGTGTCATAACGTAGAATACTATTCTCTGTAAAGTAGATGTTGTCTCTAAAAAGCAGGGAGAGGGATTTGATGAAAATTCTTTGTTAGTTATGGGTTCAACTGTGTCTCTTCAAAAACTAAATGTTGAAATCTTAACCTCCCCCCCACCCCAGTACTTCAGAGTGATGATGGTAAAATGCGGTTGTCAGGGTGGAAATTAATCCATTATGATGGTTGTCCATATAAAAAGAGATTGAGACACAGACACACACAGGTGACAGCAAGAAGGTAGTCATCTATAATTTGGGGAGAGAGACCTCAGAAAAGAACCCTGCAGATACCTTGATCTTGAAATTTCAGCCTCCAGAATTATGAGAGATTTTTGGTAAGATTGCCAGTCTGTGGTATATTCTGGCGATCTAACTGAGGTACTCATGTGCAGTGTATCTACACGATCTAGATTTTTTTGTTTGTTTTTAGAGAAGTTTTTGCTTCAGGGCATGGGTGCTTGCTAGAAAGAGACAGACAGTGAGAGGGAAAGTGAGAAATGCAGCCTCCCACACCCCCGTCCCAGGGATGGCCGTGCAGCAATCCTTTTTCCTCCATTGTCCTCCCAGGATTTGGGGCTCGTATGCACATGCACTTGGCGTGATTTTCAAGCCACTAGGTCCAGGACTCGAAATGCGATCAACCATGTGGGAGTCCAGCGACATAAGCACTATGCCATCTGCTGGCCCCTAGACATAGTTTTAAACTTTAGCAGCCTGAGTGCTACACATGAACTGTGCATCTGTGTAAGCAAGCATATAGGGAATGTCTAAACAGATTCTCCCATAAGAGTTAACATTATTTATCTGTGGATGGTGGGACTGTGGGTAGGCTTTTCTTTCTTCTTTGTTCTTTTCTATTGAATTTAATTCTTTTTGAAAGATTTGTGTGTTTTACTTGTGCAGTCATATTTTAAAATCTTCTCTTTTCACAAGAAAAGAGAAATAGTATTAACCTATTTCTGAGTCAAGTGGCCCCTTTTACCCTCTAGGACAGATCTAGAATATAGCGCAAGCAAGAAACCTCCAGCCCAGAGCAAACGTTGAACCAGCCCTGATGTGGTACAGTCTACTCTGAAGCAGGAATTTTGACACTGACCTTGTATTACTATCAAGCACCTTAATGATGGGAAAGTGCTGGAATAAACATATAAGCTCAAATTTCATCACCTAACTTTGACACTTTGTCTACTCAAGTAAGCAACACACAGACCAGGAGAGTCATGCCAGCTTCTTAAAGTCTAGAGAATTAAGTCCTTTAGAAGCAAAGTTTTCCAAGTTCCTTTTTATTTAAATGAATCAGGACTGTAACCTGTACATGAAAAGATCTTATGAAAAGCCTACTTCTTGAATGCAATTTCATAAACACGAAATTTTGTTTGAACAGTTTTTCACTGCTGATCACTTTTGGTAATGACAAATCCAGTGCAAAAATCTCAAAGCAAATGGATATTTACATTGTGCTTTCTTCACGTTCTAAAAATACAAACCAAATACAAAGGATCCAGTCACACTAGACAGCAAAACTAAGAATCACGACAGGACCATTTCATACTTCATTTCAGCATTCTCGTCAACAGTCAGACATGTATGTTAGCAGCACTCCGATTATGCTAATTATCATTATAAATCAGAAAACTCCATTAAAATGTACACTGAAATTGGCATCTGTTAAAACAACTCCACTTTCTAATAAACAGCATTTCTCTCAAGATCTCTCCCTCCCTCTGTCTCTCTGTATTTTGAATTTGCTAGAAGAAAAGCAGGTTTTCTCTGGGAAGCTCTTGCATGCTATTTCCAAACAGAATATGACACTCATCGAGAAAGTAAAATGAATATCTCTGAGAGGAAGGATGTGCTGTAGATTTCACACACTTTCTGTGAAATGTATTTTTGACAGCACCAATACTTAACACTGACCCAATAGTAAGTTCATTTAGATGAAAATCCTACAATACTCAGTTGTTGAAAATACTCTGATCACAGTATCAAAAGGTATATACAAAATTTACTATACACAAGATGCATCTTTCCTGCAAACTGGCATGCATTTAGCGCACTCGCATATGGAAGTATGCTGGAAACTGAGCTATCACATTTGAACAGCTGTTTGACAAAGAAATGCATGGAATAGGAACAAACACCCCATATGTTGTAGTGTCTAAACAGAACCCAGTGTAAAAAAGTAAAAATCAAAAATGGACAAAGGACGGGGTTATCCGTGAACAGTGATGGACACGTGAGCTATGAATGGGATTGTGTTCATTCCTAACAGTATTGTTCAGAGATAATGATGCCATTTCCTCAGTGTCCCCACATAACAATGTTGTCACCAGAGATCCTTCTGCTTCTTAAAGTTCTTGGAGGCCCAGAAACTACCCACATTCGTGAGCCTCTCCACTTTCAGTGTCTTGATGCTGAAACAAAAATAAAACAAAATTTTAGAAAACGTCTTGGATTTATTAAAGAGAAAGACCAGAAATGCATAATCCTAGTATGATCTTCCAACCAGAAGCCCAAGAACTACAGAAAAGATGAACTTTTTCAAGACATAATTTTCTTGGTTCAGCCTTGTTTATATCATCTCATGGTTTTAGTTTCTGAGATAGCTTTATAAAAAAATTCCCATGGAAATATCTTTCTTGCAAGACCACTTTTGAAAATGTAGGACCAGCAGGTAGTGTGGTGGTTAAGGCAGCTTGATTCCACATGGATAAGTGCATGTTTTGAGTCCCAGGCCTAGCTGCTTGGAAAATATGCATGTGTGTGTATGCTCAAAATCTCAAGAGGAGGAGATTGCAGTGTGGCCATCCCCACTAGGGAGTGATTTCTCACCCTTCCCCCCCCAAGTGAGTGCACACACTCTCCTATAGCAAAAACTGAAAAAGAGAAAAGAAAAAAGAAGTAAAAAAAAAAGTATAGAAATGTATAAAAAAAACTTTTAAGTCCATAAAATTCAAGGTACATGATTAGTACAAAGACATTAGATCTTATTTTTTCATTAACTAGAAGTGAAAAGGCACCTTATTTTTGGTACATATATAGCCACTGTGTGTGTGTGTGTGTGTGTGTGTGTGTGTGTGTGTATGAATCATACTGTATAACCTATACACTGACCTAGACTTTGCACCTAATATATTAGGATTAGTTAAGTTTTAATGTTTTCAAAATTCAAAATTAAAATTCTATAAATTCTGTATATAAAAGTCTTGAACTTACCTCAAGCAATTTCACCTTTATCTGTCAATGCCGTGATGGGCTAAAGAATAGAAAATACAGAGATTGAACACTCATGGATAAAGCTGTGTATAGCGGTTTCCTCACCTCTGTGCTGAGATGTAGGCAGTGACTAAAGGTAAGATAAGTACCCAGTACACTTTGTAAAGTTCATCAGGAACAAAGTTTGTCAGGTAAAATGTTGGTGCTTCTAGCTTCTATATTACTTTTAAAAAAGAGGACATAGAGGCTAAAGAGAGAAACAAACTATGACTAGAATTGTGAATGTTTACACTAAGGTTTAAAGTTGTAAGGATTTGTGTCGGAGAAAACAAATCTCCAGAAACCAGATGACCTCTCTACTACAAGGATTCTTTTTTTTTTTTTTTAAATATTTTAAAGTTTATCTTTAATTAAAATATTTCCTTTAAAATTAACAAGATGTTAGTAGAACTTCATATATTCTTCAACAATGTCCATCTCTAAGACCAGAAGACAGAAGCAAATGGAATTTCTGCAGGAACTCTGCTATAGCTATAGAGCCTCAGGTGTGAGACCAGACAGTGCACATGTCCCCTTGGTGGCTCTCTGGGTTAATGAATAGTCTGGAGTTATTCTGTGGCCATGACCCTGACAATCAAAAAAAGGTATACGCAAGGGGAGTCGTCAGCTGTGTGTGGAAGGTCTGCAGTTTCGACTGTGGTATCTCTGCTTTGCTCTGACTGTGAGGGAATTAAACTCTCTGAACTCTAGGACAGCCCTGCACAGTGTGCATGCCGAGCCCACAGGACTGGGGAGGAAGTGAGCTGAGGACGTAAAGGACCTTCAAGGCAAGGTGAGGTCCTTCCAAACTGCTTGACTTTGGAAACCTCACATGCTTGGTCCCATGTGTTGCCCCTGCACTCTTCTTTATGCTCTCAATATAGAGACATTATTTACTAAAGGTGCTCAGAAGGTCCCTGGAAAGGGTACAGGCATGGGCAGGGGCTCAAGGCTGAACCTGATGGACTGTGGTCTGGAGATCATTCCTAATCTACATTTACCTTCTTGAACAGAGGGACGCCAAGCTAACTGGACCCTTTGCT
>NW_006159608.1:352591-461267 GCF_000334495.1 Tupaia belangeri chinensis | reverse complement strand
TCTTTCCCTCCTGAACATTTGTGTGCCTCTGTGGGGCCTGCAGAAGGTATGCACCATACCATTTAGGAACTGTGTTCTGGAGACCACAGACCAGGAGAAGCAGCATGCAAACCAGTCCAAGCGACTAAAACTTCTCTTGGAAGCTCCTGAAGTGAAGGCAACAATGGATCATTTCCAGAGGGTTCAAGTCTTCTTACCATGGATTTGGGATCTGAACTAGAACTTCATGGGCACCCAACACAATAAAATAATAAAAGTAAAAGGATCCCATATATGACACCCTTCTTCCCAGAGCAACAGCACACACCCACAGTGGCACTTGTCAGGTTAGTGTAGATTCAATTTCCAGTTCACAGACAACAGAGGGTTCTGGGTAACCTGCCTGCCAGACAGGAGGCATGATCTGTTTGTTACCCATGTACTATCACCTTTATGGAAAACAGAAGGTCCTGGTCTCCCAGACCTAGACATCACATGTGGAGGGCAATCCAAGCATGCACAGGTGAGAGTAGGCCTTTGCTCCCCTGGCCTCCACCTGTGCTTCCTCCAGCTATAGAAATGCAGGTATACTCTCCTATAGAATCACCATGAAGAACACCCTCCTTAGCAGAAGTCACTGGTAGTGATTTGCACATCTATTTTTTTGCAGTCGGATGGTATTTTCCCTCAAGACTATTTGTTAACATTAAAAAGGGGGACTTTGGGGCCAGCAGATGGCATGGTGGTGGAGGTGAGGGATTTCCACATGGCCAACTGTGGTTCAAGTCCTCACTTTCTCTCTCTCTGTCTCTCTCTGGTGAGTGCATGTGCACTATAGCAAATTTAAAAATAATAATAAATAAAATTAAATAAATAATTCCTTATTTTTTAAAAAAAAGTAAAAAGGGAGATTTCATGTTAATATAAGATTTCTTTCCTATCTGGAGAAACTAGACTTTCTGGCAATATTCACCTCTTATCTATTCTTATTTTGTGAAGAATAAGAAAAACTATTGAATTTCTTTGCAGTTTTTCCACCATGGTTTTGGCTCCGTTTTTATGCCCCACTGCCTCTGGGAGGCAGGAGAAAGACTTGTTCAATCTTGGTATTGCCCCTGACTGGCTGTGGAGCCTTGGACGTGACCCTGATGTCCCGAGGCTATCTGTAAAAGGAGGCGGTAACGGCAGATGCAAGGGCTGCACAGGATGATGCTTGGCCATGTCCGGGCCCCATTCCCAGAGCTGCCAGACTGACACAGGTGCCTCACCGTGCTTCTGCAGGAAGCAGCTATTTCTTTTGATCTCTGAAGCCAAGGTTAGAAATATAAGCCAATCTCTAAAAAATGCAACAAAACAATGAAACACCTAGAGTTTAGAAAGAGTAAGAACACAACTTCGGTCTCCAGTGGCCTATGGAAGGCCAGAGAGAGGGTTCAAAAACCAGTCAATCAATAATTCCTAAGATGGGAACCAGCAGTTAGCGTAATGGCTATGTCGCTGGGCTCCTACATAGTCGACCATAGTTCACGTCTGGACCTGGTGGCTTAAAACTCACGCTGGGCGAGTGTGCGTGCGTGCCCAAGATCCCGAGAGGAGAATGGAGGAGAAGGGATTGGGGCGTGACCATCCCCCCTGGGGGTGATTTCTCGCTTTCTGTCTCTAATATCTCTGTCGTGTTGATTTCTCCCTTTCTGTCTCTAATATCTTTGTCTGTCTGGCGAGCGCACGCGCCCTATAGCGAAAATCTCTCCAAAAAAAAAAATAAATAAAATCCTAAGACAGAAATGCCGTCACTGGCTCTGTGGATTAGTGGGAGGCAGAAGCACATTAGGAAGAAAATCCATGCTGCTCTAGGCTCACATGAAGCCTGCTGACTTTCCCTTCCACAAAAGCCAACAGCCCACCATAGCCATGATGGACCATTTGTAGGTTCTAAGAGTATATTTTAGAAATAACAAAGATGAGAGGAAATTAGTTTCATACAAAACTAGAATATGAAAGTGAGTTTTCTGTTCAGAAGCTCATTTGGTGGTTCCTGTTTAGGATAGTTTTCTTGGACAGCTTCCCATGAATCAGTATTTATTGTCCAACTGCTCCTGACTTCGTAAGCATTTATGTCCTGATTTGCAGAGGCTTTTCAAGAAGAGTCAGGTATTTTCTTCATGCCTTGGTCATTCTGCTGCCAGACCTGGTTTAGTCCTGTGATGCAGGCAGTGCCTTGAAACTTCTGTGGTAAGTCAGTGTCAACACTGGGTGAAGGAGGCAAGCTTTCAGGAGTATGTGCATGGGTCTCACTAGGCTTCTTTCCTTACACCTATAGGGTAGCCTGATCTACATCAACATTAATAACCAAAGTTGAAATGTTCATTAACAGGTAGGAAAAGTGGAATTTATTTCACAGCCTCTGTAACAACTGGAGGTTGAGAATGGCTAGAATACCAAATAAGACATTTATCTTTGGAATCATCTTGAAGTCCCTTCTGTCAGAAATGTCAAGTTAATAAGAAAAACTGTTGTTACTATCATGACCCACAAACCCTTAACTAAGGGCTTACAATGGGTGAAAGTGGATATTTGACCCTTGTTACCTCATGTAACCTCACAACCAGGGCTCTTAGTGAGGAAACTGAGGCATGAGTAAATGAAATAGCACTTCCCCACTGACACAAGTACTCGGAGTGAGGGTCTTCTCCAACCTGGACCCCTAGATTCCTCAAAAAGGGTCTCAGTGAAACAGAAAAGAACTCCAACATCCTTAGACTTTCTGGTAATGTCATTATTATGAAAATAAACACATCTTGGTAAAACTTACTGTGGTTCTTCCTTTATTGTCTCTGAAAATCTGGAACCAGCAGATGGCGTAATGGTAATGTCGCTGGAGCCTCACATGGCTGACCACAGTTTGAGTCCTGGACCCAGATATTTCAAATTCATGCTAGTGAGTATGCATGCAATCCTAAAATCTCAAGAGAATGGAGAGAAGGGCTTGCAGCATGGCCTGGGGGGAGGGGAGAGGTGACTTCTTGTTTGCTGTCACTCTGTCTTTCTCTGTGTCTCCAGTGAGCACATGTGCCCTATAGCAAAAATCTCTTTCAAAAAAAAAAAAAGAAAAAAAGAAAAGAAAAAGAAAAAGAAAAAGAAAAGAAAAAAGGAGAGAAAGAGAGATGAAAGTCCAGGGATAGAGCTGCCACTAGAAGGTGAACATTTAAGAAAGGACAACTCCTGATTTAACTGTTACCCTGAAAAGTGCTTCTTTGGTTTTCCTCTCTTATGGCAGCAAAACACTTACATTTGCCTTTTGGATAATAGTACAGAATGTAAGACTACAGAAAGTAGAAAGAATTCAAATTGTCTGTGGACCATTAAAAAAGGGACTTCCAAATGACATATTCCTAAAGCTATCTTTCATAGCAGTGGGATGTGCTAAGTCTTTCACAAGGACTAATCCTTTACATGTATATTATAAGCTGAATCACCATAGAAGCAATCCTAAAACCTTATGTACTTAATATAATTAGGGCATTTAATCTGTCTTGAATATCATCATGAATAACCAAAGATGAAAAGTTCATTAGCAGGTAGATAAAATGGCATTTACTTTACAACATCAACTGTGACTTTTTCACATTTTTTATCATTCTATCATTTTCTATCACCTTTTCCTATAGAGCAAATTAAATGCAAGAGTTACAGCATCTTATAATGTGTCAGTTATGTGGGTAAAAGCTGATTAAATAAGGAGAGCCATGCAAGCTTCTTAAGCCTAGAGGCAGTGTTTCCATGCACTGAATAGGTGCTGCACTCTTCTCGTATAGATGCTAGAAACAGAAGTGTGCCCTCCTTTGGTGGAACGGACTTGGGCAGGGGAAGGTGAGAGAGATGGTAACGGCAGACTTCTCTTTATTGTCAGCACTCAGCTCAGACGCTGAATGTTAGTGAAAGCTTAATCAGCCTTGAACGACATCTCTAAATGACGAAGGGACCATGGCAATTTTGGTGTGCTAAAAAGTTCCTGGCATTTCAGAGACTGTCTTGTAACTTGCAAACCGAGACTTCCCTTTCAATCGCAGGACTTCCGGGGTGTATCTCCCTCTTCCAGACCCACCAGTGCTTCTTCTCAGGTAGTCCTGGAGCTGTGACTTTGGATTCCTCTCCGAAAGGACTTCTTGCCAGCTGTGGGAGCTGTGGTCAGCAGAGCCTCTACCTGTCAGAGCCTTCGAGGTCTGGCTCTAGTGCAGAGTTGCTCTGCCTGAAGTCTTGTCTCTTCCAGGGAGTCCAATGCCAGTGACTAAGAGAGGCAGGGGTACAAAGGCTTGGTATGCCCCAGTGAGGGCAACCCTGCACCAGAGCTCCTCACCAGGTGGGCTGAGGCTTTGGCACAGTGATGTCTCCCCCTTCCTTTCTCAACCGTCATAAACATGTTGTATCCCAAAAGCGCCCTACCACTGCTTCCAGAATATCCAGCCTATAGTACTCTCCCATACATGTCCTCCAAGCAAAAGAAGAGAAAAGGAAAAAAGAAACGAAAAGGAAAAGTCACCACAGTCAGAAAGCTCTCAGCTTTGGCTTCCCACCAGGTACTTATACACAGGGCCTACCAGTCCAGATGCAGTTTCTCATTCCAGGCCATCCTTATTTAAACATCGTTGCCTAGTAGCAGCAGGTGCTCTACCTTTGATTTTAAGAGGAACAGAACCAGAAAATTATGAACATTTGTCCTTTAGAAAGGTTAACTCTGGGAAGCATTCTACATGGCACATGTGCTCACCAGAGAGAGAGAGAAAGAGAGAGGGAAAGTGAACTCTCACCACCACAGGGGGGATGGCCACACTGCAGTCCCTTCTCCTCCATTCTGCTCTCGGGATTTTGGGCACTCATGCACATATCCCTGGCATATTTCCAAGCTGCTAGATCCAGGACTTGAACTGCACACTTGGCCATGTGGTATCCAGTCACCTTAACTACCATATCACCTACTGGCCCCTGTGGTGACTTTTTAAGTTGGATGCATCCCATATGGAGCTTTAGGTTTCTAAGCCAAGGTGGATTTCTATGCTCTGATATTAGACACACTCCTTTACACCTGAGACATTTCTTGGGGTGGAGGGCAAAGAATATGGCCTTGGAGTCAGCTGTGTTGACTGGGGAAGACCATGCCCACTGAGGAGATGGCCCACTGCTGCCCTGCTGGCCACTGCCTGCCCTGGTCTGTAGTTGATGTGCAGGCCTGAATTTTGAGGGTGGCCTCAGAAGAGGATCTATGGCAAGTAATACTCAGAGTCACCTGCAAAATACCCAGAACCACTAGAAGCTCCTTAATTTAAAAAAAAAAAAAAAAAAAAAAGTAAATCCATCAAGATTTTGGAGTTTATTTTCCCTGCACCAGAGCTCCTCACCAGGTGGGCTGAGGCTTTGGCACAGTGATGTCTCCCCCTTCCTTTCTCAACCGTCATAAACATGTTGTATCCCAAAAGCGCCCTACCACTGCTTCCAGAATATCCAGCCTATAGTACTCTCCCATACATGTCCTCCAAGCAAAAGAAGAGAAAAGGAAAAAAGAAACGAAAAGGAAAAGTCACCACAGTCAGAAAGCTCTCAGCTTTGGCTTCCCACCAGGTACTTATACACAGGGCCTACCAGTCCAGATGCAGTTTCTCATTCCAGGCCATCCTTATTTAAACATCGTTGCCTAGTAGCAGCAGGTGCTCTACCTTTGATTTTAAGAGGAACAGAACCAGAAAATTATGAACATTTGTCCTTTAGAAAGGTTAACTCTGGGAAGCATTCTACATGGCACATGTGCTCACCAGAGAGAGAGAGAAAGAGAGAGGGAAAGTGAGCTATCAATCCCCCCAGGGGGGATGGCCACACTGCAGTCCCTTCTCCTCCATTCTGCTCTCGGGATTTTGGGCACTCATGCACATATCCCTGGCATATTTCCAAGCTGCTAGATCCAGGACTTGAACTGCACACTTGGCCATGTGGTATCCAGTCACCTTAACTACCATATCACCTACTGGCCCCTGTGGTGACTTTTTAAGTTGGATGCATCCCATATGGAGCTTTAGGTTTCTAAGCCAAGGTGGATTTCTATGCTCTGATATTAGACACACTCCTTTACACCTGAGACATTTCTTGGGGTGGAGGGCAAAGAATATGGCCTTGGAGTCAGCTGTGTTGACTGGGGAAGACCATGCCCACTGAGGAGATGGCCCACTGCTGCCCTGCTGGCCACTGCCTGCCCTGGTCTGTAGTTGATGTGCAGGCCTGAATTTTGAGGGTGGCCTCAGAAGAGGATCTATGGCAAGTAATACTCAGAGTCACCTGCAAAATACCCAGAACCACTAGAAGCTCCTTAATTTAAAAAAAAAAAAAAAAAAAAAAAAAGTAAATCCATCAAGATTTTGGAGTTTGTTTTGTTGATTACAATTAATTTATAGGAAGAAAAAAAGCGAGAAAGGGATGAAAGGAGGGAAAGTTTTGAAAACAATAACTCCTCTATTTATTTGGTGCAGAGAAATGCTAAATAGAAGGCGTGCATGCATTTAACTCATAATGATCTACAGGCATACACAGCATTTTAAGATGACATCAAATTTTAGTTGCTGAACGATTTCATTGGAAAAAAAATCGACTGGATATTTAAGCATATGGCATCCCGGAATGCTATGTAGAACAAGCCACTGATAGAGTAGAGTATGAGGCAGAGAAAAGGGAGGACACCTCAGCATGCAGGGAGGTCAGTGCCAGAGCAACAGGAGGAAAGCACAGCACAGGCATGCACGTCCACACTTCGCTTTACCTTGTCATAGCAGGATTGTGAATGGCATATAAATGATCTTTACGATAACCATTATTACCATTTTCCATACTGTAACAAAAATAAATATACCGAAGACACCACGTTATCTCCAAGACGAAGTATTTACACCATGGGCTACTAAGACAATGTAATGACCATGGAAAGTATGGGACAATTTGTTAACTCCACAAAGAAGGTAAAGGGGGAGATTTGCATTTTGTTCCCAAAGATTGAAATGATTACTTTACAGACCAACAAATTGCACACCTAAAATTTTTACCAATTCAACAAGTACTTCTTGAACACCTTCTGTATGCCAGCCCTCTTTTTAAGAGGTGTTAGAATTTATTTTTACCCAGTTGTATTTATTGTTTTAATGTAATTTCAAGATGTTGTTAATTTAATATTAAAAGTCTAGCATATGGGGAACCAGCAGTTAGCGTAATGGCTATGTCGCTGGACTCCCATGTAGTCGACCGCGGTTCGTGTCCCGAAGCTGGTGGCTTAAAACTCATGCCGGGCGCGTGTGCGTGCATGCCCAAGATCCCGAGAGGAGAATGGAAGAGAAGGGATTGTGGCGTGACCATCCCCCCTGGGGGGTGATTTCTTGCTTTCTGTCTCTATGTCTCTCTCTGTCTGTCTGGCGAGCGCACGCGCCCTATAGTGAAAAAAACCTCTCCAAAAAAAAAAAGCCTAGCATCTGTAGTAATAATAAAACCTCTCTTGTCCCATTAATAAATGTAGTTTTATCTACTTTTTAAAAAAGGCTTACTTCTTCATGGGTACAGTTTCAACAGTATAAAATACGGAAAAGGGAGATACAATTATTATTTTTTAAAAATTACTGTTAAAGCTCAACAGCTCTATCCCCCACATTTCTACTCAAATATGGCAGTTGGCAGAGCATGTTCAGGAGAACACATGTGGAGACGATGAATGGAAGGGAAAATGAAATATGCAAGTTCACCAGACACAGAGAAAAGGGCTAACCACAGAGCCCAGAAGAAAAGTAGTAGAAATAGTTATCATAAAGTAAAATGCCACGTCCCTGAGAGAGAGGAGCTGCAAACAAGAAGCAAGAAGGCTGGTTAGGAAGCTCAGAAGATTAACCAAGAGAGAGGAAACAAAGTTAAAACAAGAGCAAGACAATCAGTGCTCAAAGGAAAACCCACCCAAACAGGAATGGCTCACTACTTAAAAAACATGAAAGTCAAATATACACTCATCAGAGTTCATCTTTAGCTGCTCCAAAGACACCATCATCTAGAAAATGACCCAAGTCTCCACGGAGACACACATACTTCAGATACTTACTCATCATACACATCCTCTGAATCCATTCGACGATAGTACTTGGCCAGCTTCACAGCAAAAATTAGAGCCGGAAGCAAAAACACGGTAGCTTTTCCTATGCCAAACCAAAACAAATTCTAGGGAAAAGAAAACATCAGCAGGATTACACGCATGATGATGGGAAATAAAATACATCAGTTTCTTCGGGGAATTTTTCTTCTGCAATTTTAAAAATAGATTTTTATTTTGTTATTTAAAATTATTTGTGGGACCAGCAGATGGCAAAATGGTTACATCCCTGGACTCTCATGCAGTTGAGTCTCAGACTCGGCAGCTTAAAACTCACACCAGGCACATGTGTGTGTGCCCAAGATCCCAAGAAGAGAGTGGAGAAAGGACTGCAGCATGGCCATCCATCCTGGGAGGGGTGATTTCTCATTTTCTGTCTCCCTGTCTCTCTCTGTCTCTTTGGCGTGCGCAAGCGCCCTACAGCAAAAATCTCTCTTAAAAAAAAAAAAAAGAAAAAAATCGTGACTCTAACATGAACTATATGAAGTGCTACATACTACTACAGTTCATTTAACCTTTCTGAAATCCTTGAGTGGATCCTATTATGATATTTATTTGATAAAAGGAACAGGAGCAGCAACTGGTGAAGTCAGGATTCGAACCTAGGACATTCCAAAATAGCTTCTCACCCATCACTATATGGCCTTCATTATATATACATAAATGTGTGTGTGTGTGTATTTATATATCTATATATTTACACTTAATCACTGTATGCCTTACTGCATACAATATGGCTTTTCAAAGCATATGTACATTGCATGTCAAGCAAGTCAAAGATACCATACATATCAACCTCAGTATATAACTTTTCATTCTTGTGTTTGTTAAATGATTTTTTTCCTGAGTCCCTCACTTCCCACTGTCCACCTGCTCCTATACAGTCTCTGGTAATCTATATTTGCAGTCTCTGCTATTATGCCTTCCAATCTTTCAGTTTCTGCCACAAAGTGCAGATATTCGGTATCCGCCCCAGCTGTCCAGCAATAAAAGAATGGATGACCAGCACATCCAGGTTGAAAGGACATGTGTGCTCACTGAAGAGAGACAGACAGGGAAGTGAGGAAGCACCCCTCACGAGGAAAGGCCATGCCACAAGTCTTTCTCCTCTCTTTCTCACTCCTTTTGAGATTTTGAGCATACATGCACATTTGCCTGGCATTTTTTTCTCCAGCCACTGGATCTGGGACTCACATTGCTCAGTTGGCCATTTACCACCATGCCACAAGCTGGCTCTGAAATGCCTGTTGGTAGCTGTTTGAAGTAAAGATGACCAGTTGGTCTTTCAGGCCTTGTTACACACCTAGACAGGTGAGACAGCAGTATTCTCATCCCATACTGTGTTAAGAAGACAGAATCTGCTAGAAACTAGAGGTCTCAAACATTCAACATTCAATTTGACCAATCTTGAGGGTAGACCAGAGGCTGAATTCAATCACGTTTTGTCTACAGTAGTGTATTTCTTTCTAAATAGTTGCAATATTTGTAAGTCAGAATTTACATCTAAGTTCAGATTAATGTCTTTTCTTGATAAATCTGAAGTTCTATTTAATAACACGGAGTCCTTGATCCCACAGGACAAATAGCAGCCTACAGTGAAGCCATGTTTCTTTTTGAAGAAGGGCATTTGTCCTGTTTGGCACTGTCCACACCACTGCCATTTGCAGGGTGATATTGAAAACCACCATACCAACCATGTAGAACACATGTGTCTAGAGTGGCTGGACACATGCACTGCCAACATGTCCTGCAGGCACTAGGCATGGGAGGAACGGCACTCCTGGCTAGCATCCTATACCTGACCTGTGCTGTAAAATCTACAACCTCCCAGGTTCCTCTGCAATTTCAAGTCTGGGGTCAGCTGGTGGCACAGAGGTTAAGGCACTATATCCCACATGGCCAGCTTCAAGATTCAAGTCCTGAACCCAGTAACTTGAAAATCACACCAGGCTTGTGTGTGTGTGTGTGTGTGTGTGGTCCAAAATCCTGAGAGGAGAGCAAAGGAGAAGGGATTGTAGCATGGCCACCCTGCCGAGTGATTCCTCACCTTCCCTCTCTCCTCTCTCTCTCTCTCTCTCTCTCTCTCTCTCTCTCTCTCTCTCTCTCTCTCTCTCTCTCTCTCTCTCTCTCTCTCTCTCTCTCTGTGTGTGTGTGTGTGTGTCTTTGGTGAGCACACACACCCCATAGCAAAAACTTTGGAAAAAAAAGAAGTTCAAGTCTGAAGCTCTACCTTTGGATAATGCTGTAGATAACACTAAAGCAACTCTCTCCAGACCACCAAGAAGTAAAATGGAGCATAAACATAACAAGGACCGGGACTAGCAGATGGCGCACTGGTTATGTTGCTGGACTCTCACAGTCGACCATGGTTCAAGTCTAGGACCCAGTGGCTTAAAAGTCACTCCAGGCGTGTGTTGTACATGCCCAAGATGCCAAGAGGAGAATTGAGGAGAAGGGCTTGCAGGATGGCCATCCCTTATACAGGGTGATTTCTTGCTTTCTGTCTCTCTGTCTCCTTCTGTCTCTCTGGCGAGTACACACGCCCTATGTCAAAAATCTCTCTAAAAAAAAAATAAATAAATAAATAAATAACAAGGACCTCTCAGAATGGGATGGATTAAGCACTGCATTTCTGCTGCATTCCTGGCTTAGTTCAGTGTGGCAGTGCACTCTTTGACCTCTATTTTTCAGTAAATCTGTTCTCCCTTCCCTCCTCAGTTGTTTTCTATGTTTAAAACTTTATTTTGAGAGGCTTTTCCATCCTTTTTCTAGAAGTTGCCTCACTCCTTTTAGGAAAAACCATGACACTAAAGGAACACGTCAGCCTGCAGGCTACTTCACTGGTAATGCAGAGGCCCAGAGTCTTTCTACACCTGCTACAACACTCCAGCCTATTATTGTCCTGAGCATCCTCTATACCTCCCTTCCGGTGGTCCCTGGTTATTTGCACAGAGGCCTCTGGTAGTTGGTGATTTGACTGCATGGGTGTGAGTGGGGCAGGTTGGAAACAGGGAGAGGTCAATTCAAAACTGAGCAGGCTAACACAGGGCTCCCCTAATGAGGGCTCCAACCAATGCTAGCAGGAGGAGTTGCCAAACGCAGGTTAAAGGGTAAGAAGTTGCAGGAAGGAGAAGCCAGGAATCTGGGCTTAGGGTCTGTGTGACTGAGAGAACAGCAGCACCATCTCCATGTAGGTATGAGGATCCACCCAGCAGACAGATGCACATGTCAGTGAGGAGCAGGGAGATGGGCAGAGACTAACAAAAGAATCAAATATATAATCCAAGCACCAATAACGTCTTTAGAGTAAAATCTATGGGAATGTGGACAAGGGAGCCCAATCTAGTTAGCATGATCAGAAAAGGCATCCTGAAAAGAAAGATACCTTTGGGCTAAGACCTAAAAACTGAGTAACAACTAATACCAGTGACCATGTGAAATGTACCAGGAACGACATCAAGGACTTTGCAGGTAATCCCTCTGAGCCATCAAAGTAGCCCCATTTAGGCGATGAAGCTCTGAAAATGTCAATAAGTTGTTAAAGTCACAGAGTTCAGAAACTGAAGTGGAATTTGAATTCAGAGTCTCTGTTCTTAACAAGAGAGTTACAAGACGTAGAGAAGTTAGCCTGGTGGGCAGTGGAGGGCGGGGAAGGGAAGAGTGAGGAGAAAGCATGTGTGCTAGTCTGCAGTCCAGGCAAGGAAATAGCATGTGCAAAGGTCCTGAGGTGGGGCATAAAGCTATATTTGAAGAAACAAAAGGAAGTGGAGAGAAAGGTGGGCAGACAGCACAAAATGAGGCCAGAGGGTCAGGAACCCAACCGTGAAGGGCCTAGAATGTCCTCTTGATCTTTACGGTGACAGCAGCAGGAAGTCACTGAGGGACTTTAAGCAGAGGAAGTAAGAGAACCAGCTTACAGATAGAGTCAACGTGTACTAAGGAGCAAAAAGAGCTGAGAAAGGGGCCAGCAGGTGGTGCAGTGGTTAAGGCACTAGCCTCCAACATGGCCATCCACAATTCCAGACCCACACCTGGCAGCTTAGAATTCATATCAGGTGCAGCTACCCCACTGGAGGTGACTTCTCACTTTCCTTCTCACTGTCTCTCAGTCTCTCTCCAGCAGGCACACACACACCCTATGGCAAAAACCTTAAATCTCTCTCCAGCAGGCACATACACACCCTATGGCAAAAACCTTAAAAAAAACAATCTGAGAAATAAACCTGACAACTAATACTTACCAAGCCAAAGGTCACCTCTCAAAGGAAAATTAAATCTGGTGTAGCTTTAGGATTGTATACATAGTTGCACTAAGAATCCTTTAGGGGACCAGCAGATGGCGTAATGGTTACATTGCTGGATTCCCACATAGTTGACTGTGATTCAAGTTCTGGACTTGGCGGCTTGAAACTCATGCTGTGTATATGTGCTTGGATGCCCAACATTGCAAGAGAATAGAGAAGGGATTGTGGCATGGTCAACCCCCCTGTCTCGCTTTCTGTCTCTCTGGTTAGCACACAGGCCTATAGCAAACATCCCTCTAAAAGAAAAAAGAATCCTTAAGAATATTAGTAATCTGTACACCAATAACTGTTCCTCTCTATTTTGGACAAGTAGATGTTATCTTCATGAAGGTCTCCTGACTTCTATAAATATAATTCCAGTAAGGAACAAAGGTATACAATGAGAACTTGAACTTTTCTAGTAGTCTATTAGATATCATAACACAATGATCTAAATTTGAGATTTAGGTTCTAAAACTGTAACAGACCTAAGCAGAAAACTAATATGATAGCATGTATTAAAATCTGTTAAATAAAGACAGTAGATTCATTTTATCTCCTTCTTATCAGAGAGTAAAAGAAAGATGGAATTCTTACCAGAGGGTCAATAATGTAGCTACACAGAAAGACATTGATAGCAGAATCAAGAGCTGTGGCCAAGGGTCTGCAGGATGCCAGCTTCTCTGTGATCTACAGGGATGAGAACAAAGGCAAACTTCAACTGAGCCACATCCACAAGAATGCAACAAGAATTTGCCTTGCTGTTTGCCTTTGTTCTGGTTCTACACAAAGTATCTCCATGTTCTCTAAGATCCTTAAGTGACAGTGGAATTGTATGGATGAGCTCAAGAGGATATGAAAGTATCTGCTTAAAAGCAAGACCTTTATTCTCTCGGCCTCAGTTTCCAAGTTCTCATGTGTCACTAGAACAATAAGACCTATCCTACAGGACTCCTGAGATAATTTGAAAGTACTCATATGCAGCATAATACTTCAATCTTAATTTTTTACCTGACCCCTTTGTTATCCTTCCTTCAAAGGAAGGAAGAAGGTCAGGAGCAGCAGTTGGCATAATGGCTGCGTCACTGAACTCCCATATAGTCGACCGTGGTTTGAGTCCCGGACCCAGTGGCTTATACTCACATCAGGCACGTGCATGTGCATGCCCAAGATCCTGAGAGGAGAATGGAGAAGAAGGGACTGCGGCGTGGCCATCCCGCTGGGGGGTGATTTCTCTCTTTCTGTCTCTGTCTCTCTGGCAAGTGCATATGCCCTTTAGCAAAAACCTCTCAAAAAAAAAAAAAAAAAAGGAAGGAAGAAGGTGAGCAAGAGGGTAGGAGGGGATTTTGTCAGAGTTGTGTCCTCTGACCTGGGGATAGCCCCAGAAATCTTGGTATACATGCTTCACATTTCTTTTGCTTACCTCCTGTCAATTACTGGAAATTTCATTTTATTTCTTCCAAATCACACCCTAGACATTACTGTCTTAAGATACGGTCCCCTTCATGTTCATAAAATAAAAACTACTCACAGAGAACTTGACCCACTGCAGATAGTGTTCGAAGTATCCTATTATTGTTTTCACATACTTCTTAGTTTCCTGGAAAGAAATAAAAGATTAGCAAAACCATTAAAATGACTAGAGCATGCTTGAGCACTATAAATATTTAATTACATAATGTCTACATGCCTGCTTACTGACATGCTTACTTTAAAAAAGAAAACTCACTTCAACAACAACAGAGGAGATATTATTTGTAATGAAGGTCTGGGCAGAATCCAAGGAGTATAGAATCTTGTTCATCCTCCCCTGGAAAACAGGGACAACAGGCAGCACATTGAGAATTAAAAGGATTTAATTAAGACCACCGATATAGAGACTGGTGGAGTGTAACCGCCCTAACACCATGACCTGCTGGTAAGGAGGTGTCAGACCCAGCCCAGCTTCTGAGGGCAGGAAGAAGATGAGCACAGAGCAAGCACTGACTTTGGGCAGGACCCTAGGCTAGGGCCTTCATAGTAACCACCGTATAAATATTCACAGGCTAGAAGGAAGGTACTGTGGCTCCCTTTACAGATGAAGATGCTGGCCCTCTTCAAGGTCATCAAACTAGAAGGCACACTAGGGTGCTAGGATTCATACCTAGTTGTTGCTCTTTTTAAAAATGCCAAAGCCCACACTCTGCATATCACATGAAGAATAGACTACCATCAACAAACATGGCAGCTTGGTACAAAATTAAAAAGGGGTCCATTCTGCCCGAAGACTTCAGGGCACATAGCCTAGAAAGGGGACTGACGGCTGATTTCCACCTTGACTTGCACCCCTGGTTTGGTCCCTCAGGGAGGGCATAGCATAACTGCATGAGGCTGCCCTCAATGCCAAGGTGGCAGAGGTAGCAAAGAACCTGAACTCAGTCACCTGTGTGTCTCCAGGTTCCCTTGGCATGGGACACACACTTGAGTAGCAACCATGAAGAAGAGAGGTGTAGACATGGCCCTGGAGCAGGGTAAACCTAATTGTCTTCAAAAGCCTGAGTCATGGTCTCAGTGAGGAAAGTAAAGGGAGGGATGTTTAAGCTTTCACTGTGGGACCTACACCAAGACCCTCTCTTGGGCAGTCTATTCCATTCAGTTAAGAAATATCAGACTGGCTCCATTAGTGGTTAAGGGAGCTAGATACCACATGTCCAACCAAGCAGTTTGAATCTGGCCCCGTTGACTTAAAAAACATGCTGGGTGCATACATATGCATGATCCATATGTATGCATATGGAAGGAGTGGAGAGATGGAAGAGGGGATTGTAGCATGGTCACCCCTCATTGGAAGGTATTCTCTCCATCTCTCTCATATCTGTCTCTGGCTAATGCACATGACTTCTGGCAAAACTTTTAAAAACATTAAAGAAATACTCTCTGAGTTGTCAGGATGGTAGATATAAGATGATTACACAGGACCCTGGAGCTCAGTTTCTGTTGCAGCATTGTTTGTGTCCAGGATGTCCCCTCTTCTAGACTGTATTAGCTGTCCATGATTATCGACACTTGCTCTGGCATGGCTTCCTGGCACATGGACTGTACTTGCCCAGCCCAATGAGACGTAGCCACGTGGCTTTCTCAAGCCAATGGAAGGTGGGTAGATTGGCAGTGTGCCTACAATCTCTGTTTATATTCATCTTGTGAACTTCTATCCACTGAGAGGACATGAAGTGGCTTGGACAGGAGTTGCTCCTTCGGGTTGGATCTCTAAGTAGAAAGGTATGTGGAGGGACAAGCAGGTGGTGTAGGAGTTATAGTACTGAACTTCCACATGACAGACCACAGTCAAATCCTGGACTGGGCAGCTTGAAAATCACGCCAGGTGCATGTGCGAGCATGCCCAAATCCTAGGAAGACGGTGGAGGAGAAGGGATTGCAGTGTGGCCATCTCCCTTGGTGGTTGATTTCTCATTTTCCCTGTCTCTGTCTTTCTCCAGCAAGCGCACACACTCTATGGCAAAAACAAATAAACAACAACAAAACATAAAGGGATGTGGACAAGTCTGGTGTCAATCTAGCAGTGAAAAACGATGTTTGTGGTTAGAAGGCATTGACACTTGTGGGTCGTTTGGTAGGCAGCATTATCTCCATAAAAGTAACCCCTGTGCCCTCTATGCTGTATCCTGCACATCAGACAAGATTCCATCTCTGTATTATACACAGTAACCTGCTAAGATAAGGGCTGTATTTAAGGAGGACTTATAGACAAGAAATTGGTAGGAAAACCCAGTTCATTGTTTAAAATATGTGGGTAACTGAGACTTTTTTAAGTTTTACTTAAATACTCGCAAAAATGAACATCTCTGAAATTCTATGTATAGTATTTTATAACAAAATGCCATGGCAGAAAAACAAAATAATCCTTACCATCAAGTCATCGCTTGTGCGTTGAAGAATCTTGACACTTTGGTATAAAGTCCTCTGGTGAACAAACACATATAATATTTTCAAAAACATCACACGAAAGAGTAAGATCCCATGCCATGTGTTCTCCCCGCCCTAAGGCAGTCATCAAATCCGACTTTATACCACAAAGACTTTAATCCAGAAAAAACAACAAACACAAGGAACAATGTATACCTCATTTGCCTCTGGTATAAGGAAATCTGAAGAAGAAAACAATACATATTCTAAGCTTCCAGTGGTAGCACATCATATGTAAGGTGTCCGAGAAACCCCTCTGAGTGAGGTTTGATAAAAGTAGAAGGCATTTAAAACAACCTGCCCCACAAGAGCAGATTACCCAAATGACTTAGCTCCATGGTTGTTGACAACCCTATCTATAAAAAGTCAGACAGTAAATACTTCGGGTTTTGTGAGCCTCACCCTGTTCAGCTACTCAACTTTGTCCTTGCAACCAAAAGCAGCCAAGTTTATAAATATGTGGACATGGCTGTGTTCCAATAAAACTTTATTTATAAAAACTGGCAGCAGGATTTCATCCACAAGTTATAGTTCAGGGGGCTGTAATTTGCCAAGCTCTAGTCTAGATCATAGGTCACATGTACAAAACAATTGTTATTTGTGGACAGGCTTGCCTTAGGCCAAGGGGTCCTGTCTGCTTGAAGGAAAGCAGTTAAGCAAAATGCAAAAACAGCTTAACAAATTAACTAGTTTGTACTATGAATAAAGAAGCATAGCAGAGAACTGTGAGGCACACAGTACAACACACAATTAACAAAATTCAGTAGGAGGAGTCTGTGACTAAGTACTCTAAAGAATTAGCAAGTATAAGGAGAGGACAGAGAGAGAAAGAAACTAGTTCTGGAAGGCTCAGATGTTTAGAGTCAAGTGAACTTCCATTCTCCTCCAAACCTCGCAAACTGACTAAGTAACCATTTTTCACACAGTTCTTTTTTTTTTTTTGGCGTGCGCTCGCCAGACAGAGAGAGACATAGAGACAGAAAGCGAGAAGTCACCCCCCAGGGGGGATGGTCACGCTGCAATCCCTTCTCCTCCATTCTCCTCTTGGGATCTTGGGCATGCATGCACATGCGCCCGGCGTGAGTTTTAAGCCACCGGGTCTGGGACACGAACCGCGGTCGACTACGTGGGAGTCCAGCGACATAGCCATTACGCTAACTGCTGGTTCCCTCACACAGTTCTCTTGACAACTGCAAACACCACCTACGTGCAAGCAGTCATAATTCCTCACATTTACTGAGTCACTGAGGTCAGGTCTTTTCATAAAACAGGTAACAGCCGGGCAGAAGTGGTCCCATGGTTTTTTTTAGAATTATTTAATTTAATTTTATTTATTTATCATTTATCTTAATTAGACCAGAGAGGGACAGAAAAAGAGAATAAATGAGCGAGAGCGAGAGGGGGAGGGAAAAACAAGCTGCTGGGTCCCGGGACTCAAACCGTGGTCCTCCATGTAGGAGTCCAGTGCCCTTAACTACCATGCCACCTGCAGGCCCCCCCATGTTTTTTATTATAGATGAGTAAACTGAGAATTCACACAAGAGAGGGAGGAGCAGGATTTGAAGGCAAATCTGATTCCAAAGCCCAGGTTCTTTCTCTGCTGCAAACTGCCTTTATTGCAATAAGGACAGTAGGCAAAAGGCAGTGAGAAAGAAAGGGAAGGACAGAGGGGAGGAGGGAAGAATGACCATAGAAACAGTAAACGAAGCTACATGGACACATGAAGAAAACACTCACCCTTGCCTTCATATATTTCTAGAGTTTGAAGAAAAAGAATTGGAGTAAAGTGAGAGTGAGTCGAGAACTTTAAAAGTATTAGTAACTATAGGAAGACAAGGCATAGGAGGGCTGATCCACAGCGATGGAAACGAAATAGCCACAGATTCAATCTCATGGTTCACACTCAAGTGCAGAACGAACAGGAAATACACAAAAGAGGGTGAAGCAACCTAAGTTTGTTTTCTTTATAGCCCAGCTCAATTTCTGAGACTGCGGCCAGTTGGATAGAGCCATCGTGTGACAAGTGTGTGTCATTAGGTTAAATGAAAGCCAACCAGGTGCAATAGGTTTTGTTCAGGCCACAGGGAAATCCTGTTGATCGTTACCTGTGATTGTTCCATAGGAAGGACTCGTTGATGGTGAATCATTCTAATCGCTTGTGCATTTACTTTCAGGGACTGTCTCAAAGCTCCTGGGGGCTACAAAAGAACAAAATAAACAAAGAAGAATGCTATCTTTCCTGACCCTGAGCACTCTAACCACAAGGGCACAGGCAGCCAGGACATAAGCACACAGGTGAGCACAAAGGTTGGGTGGGGTGCGGCTGGCTGGAAGAGACAGCTCTGGAGGTCAGGTTTCAAACTACAGGACCATTGTCTCTCAGCAATGACCCACACTCACGAGTCCTTCCTGAGTGCTAGAGCCTGTGCTCCTTCTCCACATCACTATGGTATGTCCATTTTCCAAATGAGGAAATTGGGGCACAGTTTAGAAATTTTAATTAACCTACACTTAAATATTGGTTAGTATATTAACATATAACAATCGTGTAAGGTAGATATTACTGCTCCCATTTTAGGTGAGAAGACTAAGCTACAAAAGGGTGAAATATCTTGCATAAGCTCCTATTGTTAGGAAGAGGATGGGTCAGGATTTAAACCCAAGGCTCTTCCAGAGCCCAGGTTCCTCATCATCATGGCCTGATGGAAAGAATCAATTAAGGTCACTTAGTTATCAACCAGCAGAGGAACTGAAAAGGAGATGCTTAGGGGCTCGCTGGTGCCTCTCTACCTTCCCTTACCCTCTTACTACTGGTGATGTAAAGCAGCACATGGACTCTTCCTCCCACATCCTCAGTTGCTATTCCCTGTACTGCAAGAAAAGTGTGCGTGTGTTGGGGCGGATGCTAGAGCTGGAGCTGGAGGGCTTTGTAGGTGCAAAAGCAGATCCAGAGATGAAGCAGTGAGAGCACCGCACTAAGTGGAGAGAACAGAGGTGCTGCATTGACCCCACGCCGCTCTGGAAAGATTCCGGTGCTTTTAGAGGTCTGGGTCACATTACATTGGTTGCGGGTGAGAAATCCGACCATACACAAGAGAGGCATTTTTTGTTGTTGTTTTCAGTTTGTCATAGGGCACATGTGTTCACCAGAGAGAGAAAGTAAGCAATCATCTCCCAGGAGGGATGGCCACACCACAGGCCCTTCTCCATGCTCCTCTCGGGATTTTGGGCATTCACGCTCATGTGTCAGGTGTGTTTCTCAAGTCACCAGGTCTTGAACTCAACCACACAGTGGGATCCAGCCACCTTAACAGCCACAGCACATACTAGCCCGAGAGGCATTTTTAAACAAGGGATTACTCATGGTATCAGGAACTTCTTTGGTAACTTTCCGTAAGAAAGATATTGACCTTAGGGATCTGTAGATGCAGCATTTAATGGAACTATATTAACTCACCAGATGGTTTGCTTTAGCTTCTACATCAAATGCAAATGATAAAAGATTCACTTTTACAGGGGATTTACCACTCTATAAAAGATGTGAAAAAATAATGTGTTAGGAATTTGGGATTTTTTAAGCCTTAACAACATCTAATAGACAACAAATTGAAAACGGTCCATAAATGTAAGCTAATAGAGGCTAGAAACTCACATGGGTTAAGATATCTGCATTCTTACACACACACATCTACATAAAACAGTATTACTTTTGTTCATATGATTCAGCCATAAAAGGGATGAAGTATTGGTACATCCTAGAACACAGATGAACCTCAAGCAAAGGTAAATGAAACAAGCCAGACACACGAAGTCACATATCATACCATACCATTAATATGAACTGTTAGAATAGATAAATCTATAAATAGAACACAGATCAGAGGTAACGAGAGGTCTGGCGGAGGGGGAATAGAGAGCAAGTGGTAACAGATATGGCATTTTGTTCAAGGTGATGAAAGTGCCCCAGACCTTGATAGAGGCCATAGTTGTGCCACATGTACTAAATGCCACCAAGTCACCTGCTCATAGTCCAACGTTCAGCTTTATGTTATGTGAACGTCATCTCATTAAAAAAAAAAAAAAAAAAGAACAAGCAAAAAAGAAATATATCCAATGTTTTAATGTCCCTCCAAAAGTAAAGCATGGACACCCAGGTCCTACCTGAGCCAGATAGGTGGCATAGTCTAGTCTGTCTATTCCACAAGCAGCAAATTCCTGGAGGTTTCTTTTTCCTGCTGCATCCAGCAGAATGATATTATCAATATTTACATTCATATTTTCAAATTCATTGTTTATGCTTCCAGTATACTGCATGGGAAAAAATTTATAAATCAATTCATTAGTCTCCCAGAATAATATTTTTTAAGAGTTTTTTTGCTATAGGGCATGTGCGCTCGCCAGAAAGACAGAGACAGACAGATAGAAAGCGAGAAATCACCCCCCCCCAGGGGGAATGACCATGTTGCAATCCCTTCTCCTCCATTCTCCTCTCGGGATCTTGGGTATGCACACACATTCGCCTGGCATGAGTTTAAGCCACTGGGTCTGGGACTTGAACCGCGGTCAGCTACATGGGAGTTCAGCGACACAGTAATTACGCTAACTGCTGGTCCCCACCCAGAATAATATTTAATGCTCTAAAAGAGCATGAAAACTACACAGGATTAAAAAAATACACATTACACAGACATTTAGTGGGCACTTCTCCCTGGTACTTTTCTGCCTCCCACCCCTTCCCCACTGCCTCGACATCCCATAGCAAGCACGCTTCTCCCATAGCAAACACCTTTGGCGGAGTCTGGAAAGCAAAGCAAAGCAAAATGAGGCTGTATTGCCACCCTCCAAGACCTCAAAGAGAAGTGGCCAGGTCATAAGGTGGCACATGAGCTGTATCCGGATACCAGGGGCCAAGGGAGAGCCCTTCAAGGAACATGTGTGTGTGTGTGTGTGTGTGTGTGTATGATATAGAAGAGGAAGCTTCACAGCTCTTCAGTAAGCAGGGATGCTGAAGGGACAGGATAGTCTGGCATCCCAGCACATGCTAGGGCTGGGTAGTAGGAAGACACAGGATATTATCATTCGGAGAACATTACTTGGGCCAAGACCATGGGAATATAATTGTTAATCAGGAGCTACTCTGAGGGCTAGACAGTAGTTTCTGGAAGCTTAGAGTGCCTGAGTATCCCAGGGGCCAACTGCTTCCTTTCAGAAAATGACCTGTCATGATGGGCAAATGAGTGAAGGGCATCCATTTAGGGTCGGGTTACAGAGGAGTATTTAGAAAAGACAATACACAATTCATATACAGCTTTCAAATACACTTCTTCAAACTTGAAAACTGTCACACTATTGTGGTCTCACAGCCCTATAGCAGACTTCCGTGTGGCCTCAGGGGACATGGGGAGCCACCTCTGCACTATCTGATCTCATTCTAGAAGTACAGAAGAATGAAGGCTTTTTAGATTCTGTCCTTTACAGCTGAGGAGAGCAGGAGAGTCCTACAGGCAGGGGGAAGTAGGGACAGTCCAGGTGAACAGACTCCTCTGCTCCTGCAGCTGATTCTGGTAACTCTTCCTTCGGGCCAGCATGCTCTGGAAAGGGGGAGGCGGACCATCTATTCCATCTGCATCTATCCTTTCTGCCTTGTGCCAAGGACCAGAAGAGCTCTCTAAAACTCACCCTGCAGCCCTGGGGCCACAGCACCATGCACAAAGAATGAGGACAGGTGGGTCATACCGTCCATGCCTGATGCCTAATTCTGGGAGTTGGAGGAAAGGGGCACTGGACTTGGGGAGCCAACTTCCCTAGAAAACAAATGGGGCTTATTCTTTTAGGATCATCCACCCTCAGTAGAATGAAATCCTTCCTGGAAGGATATGCAGTGAGAAGCTTCAGAAGCTCTTGAATTATCAGCTAGAAAAAAATTGAACTGGGAGGAAGACAACTGGATGGAGGTGGGGTGAGATAGACAGAGAGGAGAGCCGCAAGACACTGTGAATGTACTAAGTGTCCCCTTTATATGGTAAATTTTGCCTTATGTAAAATTCACCTCTTTTTTTAAAGACAATTGCAATATGTTAATTTGGTAACTGGTTCTCATGACTTACGTCTCTAATGTTGAGATGCTCACTGATGTTGAAGTGGTTCTCTAGCTGAAGTGTGGCATAAATGCCTCTATTTTTTCTGCAGTCACTGTGGGAATAAACAGAAAAATCATGACTCAAAAAAGTAGTTGTGGCTATGTCTGTCCATTGCTAAGGATGAGGAAAAAGTTCTGCTATTTCCCTTGGATTAGTCTGTGAACACACTGGCTTCTGGGTGTCGGCAGCAGCCACACAAATCCTCTCGGTACCTGCTACCTCTGACACCTTTCCCCACTTGACATCTTTCCCCACTTGACTAACAGTCCCATTTTGGGAACAGTACCATTTTAAGATGAATAAATATGTCCTTCCACTTGTCTCCTTTGGGCTGTTTGCAACAGTGCCATGGTCCAAATTTTACAGACGGGAAAGAAAACATTCTCATTAAGAGAACAAAACAGGCCAGCCCTATGTAAAACAGTTAAGCATTATATAGAGAAACCAAATCCTACATCGCTGACTAGGGCTTGAACCCTGGCCCCAGCAGCTTGAAAAACATGCTGTGTGTACTTGTGTCTGCCTGGGATCCTAATGGGATGGAGAATTGGAGGAAAAAATAATTGCAACATGACCAGTCTCCACTCGGGGAGGCATGTGCACATACGCTCTGACATTAAAAGAAAACACAAAACAATTCTTGTTAGAAATAAGGGCACTACTTAATAGACATGGAATGTAAAGTTCTCTGTTAAAAATGATGTATACGGTAATATCCTTGATTTGACTATCATATACTGTATGGATACTTTAAAGAATATATTGTGTACTATTAAGATGTGAAATGACTGAATATAAATAAGAAATCCTAAAATAACATTTAAAAAAGAAGTGCACTGAAAAGTATATTATGGGCTTTATTAAGGGCTTACCGATTCCCTGCCAAGACCACCTCCCTCTGTATTTCCAGAGTTAGACATGGTTAGACATATGAGTACTCTCATGGTGAGGACGGAGGTAGGAACAGGGCTGCAGACATGCAGTCAGTCAGTATGGCTTGGCTGTACACCTAACTCGGAGACCTGGGTGAAGTGACTTCATCTTCTTGCGCCTCAGTCCTATCTCTAAAATGGAAAAAATGCCTACTTGATTTGAGCCAAGAAGGGCAGGCCTCATTGGATGCGTATTTCTGCTGCAAAGATAGCCATGTCCCAAGGAGTGTCACAGCAGCCGGGGTCCTCTAACCCTAAGGGATGGCTGACAAGCAACTTCCCCATGTCCCCAGGCTAGTGTCATTACAACCCAGAGCTGAATGCACTAACAACCAGAGGTACAAGTGGTGAGCTCTAGAGCAGTCAGAATCATGAAGAGCTGGCACGTTAGGCCAAGGAGATTGGCCTAGTCCTCTCAGACTAGGGAAGGCAGACAGGTTTGATTACGCATGAAAATGCCAAAGGATGGCTAGTGTCTAGCTGGAGCAGGCTGGTAAGAAGAGCCTGAGGCTCTCTGGGCTAAGTAGAAGACCATGCCTGACTGTCAGTGTCTGCCACAAGGGTGGGAAATGGCGGGCACTTAACACCTCTGCTAAAGGCCATGGGGAGCTGTGGAAGTTTAGGCAGGAAGTGGCAGATCATGTTCCTGGATGTCTGGAGGATGATGGGCAGCAGGGAGGCAGGCTGGAAGCAGAGAGAAATGATGAGATGATTTAAGAGTCATAAGGTAAAGTCTCCAAGTGACATAACACTGGGTTTGGGGAAAAAATGAATTCTGAGGATTATCTCAGGGCTCCCAACACTCTTAGTTTTCACTGCCATGGACTGAATAATGGTAACTAGAACTTTTTTCTGTCACTTTACTTTGTACATGGTCCCAAAATGAGTGGGATATTTAAAAGCTCCCAAAGGAGAGCTACTGCTTTCTGCTTCCCTGCCTTTGCCCCCCTCCCTTGACCTGGCGACTCCTCCTTTCTTAACAGATGAGCCGTTAGCTACTCACTGATTAAGATCTGTTCAAGTGCCACTTCCTTAGTTAGTCCTTCCTAATTTCCCTCCTAGGGCTTCTACAAAAGCTTCAGCACGTTCCTACCATCTAAAAGCATCGCCCCAGTCCATACAACAGGGCTTCGTGGATCCGTCTTACTACTAGATTTTTTTCCTTGACAGTAGAAGTGGGGTCTAATTCAACTTTGCATAGTACGCAGGTGCCCATTATATAACCATCAGCGTTTTCATAAAATAATAAAAGTAGTTGTTAATAAATTATCTTCCTTGGAGTCAGCAGGTGGCATAGTGGCTGAGGCACTGGACTCTCACATGGCTGAATGCAGTTCAAGTCCCAAACCTGACAGCTTAAAACTCATGCTAGGTGCCTGAGCATGTCCTAGGAGGAACACGGAGGAAAAGGGATTGCAGTGTAGCCATCCCCCGTGGTGGATAAGTTCTCACCCTCTCTCTCTTTCTCTCCAGAAAGCCCATGGGCTCCATGGCAAAATCATAAAATAAATAATAATAAAAAAGTACCTAGCTCACAGAGTGTTGTTTATCAAAGCATTCCGCCAGTAACGACACACAGAAAGCACCATGTAGGTGTTAGTTCTCACAAATTTTAAGAATCATTCATCAGTACTACTTCGCATATTGAAAAATAGAAATAAATAGTAATGACACAGTCTTTCATAAAAAATGTATATTATGAAAATTCTATGCATGAATTTCAAAGTATTTTTTGCACCAAAATAAACTTATAATTCAATTCCACATTTCTATGAACTTTCTCCAAAGTCCCTGTATGTATTTGTTTTCAAATAACTTCTGTGGGTCAGCTAAGGAAAAAATGACTATCTATTAAATGCACATATATTTAAAATGTTTCTTTTTTTGAGAGAGAGATTTTTGCTATAAGGCATGTGTGCTCACCAGAGAGACAGAGACAGAAAGCAAGAAATCACCCCCTTCCCCAGGGGGATGGCCACACCACAGTCACTTCTCTGCAATTCTTCTCTGGGATTTTGGGCATGCACACACACACATCCAGCATGAGTTTCAAGCTGCAGGGTCTGGTACCCCAACTGTGGTTGGCCACATGGGAGTCCAGCGCCTTAACCACTAAACCACCTGCTCATCCCTAAAATGTCTTTTAAATACATTAAAAATTTACAATACCCAAAAGTATATCTAACAATTCACAAAATGCTTAACTGTTTTCTGTCAAATGATTAAAACTACTATGTTATATGATAATGTTAGGTTAATATTTGATTCAAACTGCATAAAGAAACTCTAAGAGGGTAATACAAACACCAAGAATAGTGGTTTCATATAGAGGACAGGAAGGGTCCCTGGATGGATAGGGACTTGTCACTGTCACTTCCTAGATATTCTATTCTCAATGTGAGTCGCTATCACCCTACGTATTTTCAGTTTCATCCACAAAGAACATGCCATGTTAGACACACATCCTCTGACCCTCTGGTATCATCATGAGTAGAAATGAAAGTGTCATTAGTGTTTTAAAAGCATCCTGTGATTTGTATCAAGTAATCTGAAAATGACTTCCTTCTCCATAGCTCAGAACAGACAACAGCTGATAGGTTCATACCCGAGATAGAACTATCAGCCATCAGACAAACAAGGCTATTTCATCACCTGCAGTGCAAAGGAAGAGTCACCCTGGATTTAAGAGGAAGAATATATTACATACCATTTGGGGGCACTACCTGAAAAGCTAAACTGAAGGGCAAGAAAACTCATGTTTTGGGGAGAGTAACTTAAACAAAGGAGATACGGTCAGTTTCTCTAGGACCAGGTCTGGACCCAGCTCTTTCCTTGTCCTGGTAGATGACCTTGAGCATGGAGGGATTAGGAGCTACCCCCCAGCTTTTGGAGGTCACCCGGTGCTTTCATGTGGATATGTGACTGTCTGGTCACTGAACTTGAAACACACGCTATGAAAGCCACATGAGGAGGGACAAAGACTCAGCTCTTCGGTTTGGAAGAAGATGAGCTAGGAAGAAATATTTTCCTGGGGAAGGAAGCTGACTGCATGAGCATTCCTTCAGTCAACTCATCCACCTGCAACCTTTCTGCAGAAGAGAGGGTGTCTCCCATTTTCACTAGATACAAAGAGGCAAATGACATAAAGTTAAAAAAAAAAAAAAAAAAAAAGGAGACCAATCTGTGTAGTATCACTAACACAGCAGCAGGACCCTGAAAATTCAAAAGGCTTTAATAGTTTTAGAGAAATCTGTGTGTCAGATAGCATTCTGAAGAGACTAGCACTGGGGGTTGTTATGTTCTGCCAGCATTCTTATGTGTCAAAGATGGGAAAATGTGAGCAGATGAGTAATTCCAAGAATAGATGTTATTTTTTTAGAGGTTTCTGCTATAGGGTGTGTGCGCTCACCAGAAAGACAGAGACAGAGAGACAGAAAGCGAGAAATCACCCCTCGGGGGGAAGGCCATGCTGCAATCCCTTCTCCTCCATTCTTCTCTCGGGATCTTGGGCATACATGCACACGGGCCCAGCATGAGTTTAAGCTACCAGGTCTGGGGAGCGTGTGTGTAAGCTACGAGGTCTGGGACTTGAACTGCATTGACTACATGGGAGTCCAGTGAAACAGCCATTATGCCAACTACTGGTCCCAACAGGTGTTATTTTTAATAAGTTCTTACAATGTCAGGCACTATTCTTTTTTTTCCATTAATTTATTTATTTTTACATTTTTCCACAAACATTTGCTTTACATATCACAAAATTTTGCTCATACTCTAGTTCTTGACAGTTAATAAGCAACTTTCAAAATTTCAAAATAATGAATTTTAAAGATAATGTCCAAAATATTTTTTATTAATTTGTATAATTTTGTTTGTGACTATAACAACAGAAACAGTATGGTTTTAAATATTTTTGAGAAAATATTTACATGTCAACTACTCAAATTGTTGAAAAGCAAAAGCCCACCACACAAGTCACACATAAACCTTCTCAATTCAGCCCTGCCTACCAAGTATTCTGTGATTATACCATCTGCTAGCAAAGATCAGTCTCATTTTTCCTCCTTCAAAGTCTTTCTCAAGATAATTCTCTGGTGTGGTTGCTCTTTTGCAATTTCTACTGATTACAATGCTGGGCTGGAAAAGTCCAGGTTATTTTATGATATGAATTCTTTCATATTATCTTCTCTAATCCTCTCTGCCAGGCAGAACTATTTATGGTCCCAGACTTACTTGAGATTCACCTAACGCCCTATAGCGAAAACCTCTCTCTCTCTCTCTCTCAAAAAAAAAAAGAAAAAAGAAAAATCTTTTGAGTGAAAGTAAGATTAAAGAAGATAAGTGAATCACAGCAAGAAATGATAAATGGCATAGAAAATTCCCAAATGATATGTACAAATAATGAATTAAGCTAACAAAGTTGGTCAATTTTACAGTATTAAGCAATAACATCCACATTGAGGGTGGAGCAAATAACTTCTGCCACAAAATAAGAATGCTCCCAAATATTTTCCCATTCCAGAGGAGTCAGGAAGGAAGAAAAGTTTGTTTCCATTTAAAGAAACAAGAAAAATATTTTAACAAATTGCTGGACCTATAACAACTCAAGAGAAACTAAAATGCTTAAATTGGGAAAATAAAGCATAATAAAAATATCAGTTTCACTCAAAAGTCATAAAATTCTATTTTGCCAGTTCATTATTATGTTCAAACTTTCTTCTGTTAAATATGCAGTGTTACCATTGTCCAATCTTTTCATTTAAATCCTGTAAGTTAACGTTAATAGATATTTCTTGTCCATAGCATTAAATTGGTCTCTTTTTTTTTTTGGTTGCCTTTTGTTCTCTTATTTCTGTATTTGTCTTTAGTTTTCCTGGCAGGCCACTCCTTTCAGAATTTCTTGAAGAGTGAGTCTGCATTTGGCAAATTCTTTCAGGTTTCATTTATGAGAATGTTTTTATCCTTTCTTTCCATATAAAAGATAATCTTGCTAGGTATAGTATTCTTGGTTAAAACTGTTTTTCTCTTAACACTTTGAATACGTTTTCCCATTCTTTCCTTGCTCGCATTGTTTCTGATGAGAGATCTGAGGTTAGCCTGATTGGATATCCTTTATAAGTAACCTGACATTTCTCTCTTGCCAATTTTAGTATCTTGTCTTCATCTGTAGATTTGGCCAGTCTGGTTGTGCTATACCTTGGAGAAGATCTTGGGTTGATTCTATTAGGGATCCTTTGTATTTCTTGAGTCTGGATATTTGAAAGCCTTTATAGATTTGGAAAGTTTTCTTACAAGATTTAATGGAATAGATTATCAATGCCCTTATTAGTTTCCTCACCTTCTGGGATACCGATTATTCAGATGTTTGGGCACTTAATGCTGTCTAGTATTTCTCATATAGTATTCTCATTTTGGGGGGTTATTTTCTCAGATTTTTGGGTTGTTTTTTCTAGATCAGAGGTTTTGCTTTCAACATTCGAGATTCGATTTTCTGCATGGATTAATCTACTTTTAATACTTTCGAGGGAGGTTTTGATTTCCTGAATGGCACCCTTTATCGCTAATAGTTCCATCTGATTCTTTTTTATGGTGTGTATTTCCTCTTTCAGGTCAAAGAAGAACTTCAGCACCTCCTGGAACTTTTTGTCTCTTTTCTCCTGCGTCTTCTGGAGTTCATTATCTCTCAGCTCTTGCAGTTCTTTTAGTTTTGTCACTGTGAATACTGTGAATTCCCTATCAGACATTTCCAAGAGTTAAACGGTACTGTCTGTGGACATGTTCTTTTCCTTTAGGGGAGTGATATTTTCTTGGTTTCTCATGTTTCTTGTGCTTCTGCAGTGGTTTCTGGTCATTGTGTGACAAAAATCTCTCCTCCAAGTGCTCGTTTGAATATTTCGGGAGTCTAGAAGATGGAGTTTAGAACATAGCTTCCCTGAACAGGCCAGGACACATACCTCAGCTTTAAAAGTATAAGTAACCTAACATTACTTCTTGTCTGAATATTTTGGGAATCTAGAAGATGGAGTTTATAGCATATCTTCCCTCCGGCACTATTCTAATCACATGTATTTCACTTAACTCTAAAACAACCCTAGATTAGATTCCCATTATCGTTATCTCTGTTGAATGGAGAGGAAATGGAATTTGCCAAAGTCACAGAGCTCCCCCATAAGCAGGGCCAGGATTGGACCCTAGGCAGCCTGATGGCACAGACCAGTTCTTTGACCATGGCAATATTATGTCTGTGGTTTGGACCCACTCACTGATTCTTGGTACGTGGTTCTTACTTAGGGAAAGGTAGCTCTTGAAAAAGAATTCTCCTAGCATCCCAATAATACAACTTAAGGTCACCTTAACAAGTGAGTCCCACATTAGCCCTTTTGGACTCTCAAGGGTACATTTTTATAGTCTTCTAATATGAACTGTGCAAAGATGAGCACAGATCCATGCTTAACCCAGACAGTACTAGTGGGAGTATAAGAGGTCCTTGATGGACACCTCATTGCTAATCAAGCATCCTGATAGACGTGAATTTGAGAAGTCATCATGGCTAAATAGGCAAAGCAAAGGCTTACTGGAGAGAGTGAGAGGGAAAGCAGGAGTGGGAAATTAGGGGTGTAGTTGTGGGGAGGTTATACTGAGGTGCTTCAGGACCATGGGATAAGATGCTTCAGGACAACACCACCAGAAGTCACCAGAAAGTGCTTTAAAGCTGGACATCCAGGCCCAGAAGCAGAACTCCAATCTGTCACAAAACTTTTTTTTTCCAATTTTAAAAATTTCCTCCATGAACAAGAGATAGCACTGTCAACGGAGTCCCAACATCACAATCTACACCCAGCCTTTGAGTAGCTTCACACCTTGGCCAAGCATATGACAGTGTACTCAAGGAGGTTTTCAGACTTAAACCAGAACCTTCCCATGTGGGTTTGCCTCTCAGAGTGACATGTCTTACCAGTGTACCACTGTCTAGCTACATGAAGTTTTTCTTACTCTGTGGGACAAAGAAGTCCCAGGCAAATGAAGTCCTTTTTCAACAATCCAACAGAGTTGGCCTTGACTATTAGTTATCTAGCCATTGCTCTGTAATGGAGACTCACCTATCTGATTAAAAATTTGGACAGGACCATCTCTATTAATCAATGTCTACATGTAGGGTATATTCCAGATGGAAAAGCATGACTCCCCCAAATCTTCAGTATTGCTGTAAGGGCAAATCACTATTCCAAGGTCTCAAAGGCTTCCATGGGAAGGATTATCTTTTTGGTCTCATTTCTACTATTTCTTTGCTAGTAGTAGAGAAAAGCTTAACTTTGAAACTTTAAAATCTTATCATTAAGGTTAAGAAATACTTTGGAAGCAAAATTCTCATTCTGAAAAAAGAACATTTTAAGGAGTTAAATATATATAATGTATTTATTGATACCTGTAAACTTGTTCAAAAGTGAGCTTAATATCTGGTTTTTTAAGTATCATGCCAGAGAGATAGTATTCCCAGTCTTCATTTAGTAAATAAGGTGTATCCAAAACCTAGAACAAATTAAAAAGGGTTGTTTTCTAAAAAGGCAGTTTCATATTAAGATATATATATATATATAGGGTTGTTTTCTAAAAAGGCAGTTTCATATTAATATATATATATATATATACATATATATATATATATATATGATAAAATGACTACCCTGTTAAATATACTTTTGATATTTTTCATATCATGATTATTTACAACTTAAAAGTAGAAAATAATAGTGTAATTGCAATAAATCAATTGACCATTGGGTAGCATCAATCAGAATTATTGAAATTACTTTTAAAAATATTTTAGTATAACAAACACATTAGAAATGAGAGTGCAGTAGACAATTTGATTCAGAATAGCTAATATAAAGCCATGAAGCAGCAGAGCCAGCTCCTAACTACTGTTATCTGGACAAAATGAAATAAAACACATACCCTGACTCTGCACCATATGCATTTAAAACGGGTATATTAGTGCATGACTCTATGTGCTTGAGAGGTATAAATACTACTTTTTAATGATTCAGCATCATGGAAGATAATAAAGCATGGCTTGATGTCTTACTGTTTTGTTTGTTTGTTTGTTTGTTTGTTTGTTTGTTTGTTTTTATCAAGAGGTTGAAAGGAGACCAATCCTATAGCCTAGTGGTTAAGGGAGCTGGATCCCACATGGCCAAGCGTAGCTTGAATTCTAGTCCCTGAGGCTTGAAGAACATGCTGGATGCAGGTCCTTGTGTGCCCCAAATCCCAACTGGGGGAAATGGAGGAGAAGGGACTGCAGCATGACTCTGCCCCTTCAAGGGGTGCTTTCTCTCTTTCTCTACTCTCTTTTCTCTGGCAAGCACACACACCATTTGGAAATTTAAAAAAAAAATAATCTTGAGCTAACTTGATCCATTAATACTCTCAATTTAATTTTCTTTGACCAACTGAATAACTAAAACACCATGGCAAGGGGGACCAGCAGTTAGCGTAATGGCTATGTTGCTGAATTCCCATGTAGTCGACTGTGGTTCGAGTCCCAGACCCAGTGGCTTAAATTCACGCCAGGCCTGTGTGCGTGCGTGCCCAAGATCCCAAGAGGAGAATGGAGGAGAAGGGATTGTGGTGTGGCCATCCACCCTGGGGGATGATTTCTCACTTTCTGTCTCTCTCTGTCTTTCTGGCGAGTGCATGCGCCCTATAGCAAAAACCTCTCAAAAAAAACAAAAAGGAAACACCATGGTGACAACTCATTACCTTAGTAACTTGATTTCATAATAGATTTGAAGTTAAAAAAAAAAGCATTTATACAATAAAAGAGAGAAATAGAAATGCATTTTTTTTCCAGAGAGAATTTTGCTATAGGGCACATGCACTTCCCAGAGAGACAGAGATGGAGAGACAGAAAGCGAGAAATCATCCTCCTGGGGGGATGACCACACCATAATCCCTTCTCCTCCATTCTCCTCTCAGGATTTTTGGCACACAACCGCCACCCAGGGTGAGTTTCAAGCTACTGAGTTCAGGACTCGAACCAAGGTCAACTATGTGGGAGCCTAGGGACATAACCATTATGCCATCTGCTGGTCTCCCTAGAAATGTATTTTAAAAATCAGAATCTAGGGACCAGCAGTTAGCGTAATGGCTATGTCACTGGACTCCCACGTAGTCGACCGCAGTTCAAGTCCCAGACCTGGTGGCTTAAAACTCACACCGGGCACGTGTCTGCCCAAGATCCCAAGAGGAAAATGGAGGAGAAGGAATTGCAGTGTGGCCATCCCGCCTGGGGGGTGATTTCTCACTTTCTGTCTCTCTCTGTCTGTCTGGTGAGCTCATGCGCCCTACAACAAAAACCGCTCAAAGAAAAACAAAAAAAAAAAACAAAAAAACAAAAAAACAAAAAAACAAAAAAAACCAAAACAAACAAACAAACAAACAAAAATCAGAATCTGAAAAATACTGAAAAGTTAGAAGCCAGACATGTAGACCATTTTCTCATTAAATGTCCCCTTGCCCCTCAAGTCTGTGGTGGCTGTTCGTAGAGGGAGAAATTGATGCTTGATTCCAATTTCTGACTGTCCCCTGAGATATCCACCATGAGGCATATATGCTGTTATTCTCTTTCACTTCAAATTTATGACCCCAAACCAACTTTGTCAATTGGGTAACTCTAAAAGTGTCTCTTGCAGGTGTGTGTGTAGGAAACCTGAAAATTTATCTTCTAATTTCTCAGCCACATTTGAAAACTACTCCTGAGGAGAATTCTATTCTCCCAAAATATTATAATTCACATTGATGAGCAGGCCTTAAATTCTGGCACTGAATTAACTTATAATAAGAAAATAAGAATACTGCCTTTTTTTTTCCTCTGACAAAAAATGAACAAACAAACAAACAAAATCAACAGAATTAAAACCAAACTGCTTATGTTTCCACACTGCTCGTGAAGTCACCCATGAATATGGGGAAACTCAAGTTTCCATTCGAACTCTCTCATAATGGGCAGAAAAATTGTATTTACCCGGAATAACTTCCTGTTTGCATAAGGTTCGCAGATCAATTTTTCCATATTTGTACCAATGAAAAAAGTAAGAACCACGATGATCATGAATATCCAGCAAAAGAGGAAACTTAATCCAACACCACTAGAAAAAAAAAGTACAAATGAAGTTAGTACTTCTACAAGGAATTAAGTGGCGTTACCCACTAGTACTTCCTAATTCTACCTACTCAGTGTATAAATGGACTTGGAGTATCTTGTATGTTAAACAGATCAGCCTACCCAGGAGGGAAGAGGGAAAAGTGGTTAGCATTGTCATCTTTCAGTTCACGGCATAGACCCCGGGGAGCCTTGCATGACGCAGTGCCTGGTCCACACACTGTCTAGCATGGTGTAGAGCATGGGCTCTGGAGTCGGGCGAGTGAACCAACGCTTTCTGAGAAGGATACGGTGGGTAGGGAGGTCTGAGGCAGGTCATGTATCCTCAAGAGTCAGAAAGGGACCAGCATAACTCTGCATCCAGAAAGAATGGCATGAATGGCAATGCCAGATGCAGGTGAGAGTACTGGACAGGGTCTGGAGAACCCAGGCAGAAGTCACGGAGGGGCTTAAAGCACAGAAGAAGCATGACCTAGTTTCTCTCTCTGAACAAGAAACTCACGGAATATATTAGGAAGGGTGGGTTTGACAGGTGTCAGTGTGAATGAGGAACTACTGCAGAGGTTGCTGCACTAGTCCTACTGCAGAGGTTGCATGGCCTGGGATGGTGGCCTGATGGGGCTGGTGGTGGTAGAGAGAAGTCAGTGAGTGAAAGATATGTAACTGAGAGGCCAATACAGCAAGATATGGTGGAAAGATGTATATGAGAGGCGAAGGGAAGGAAGAGGCCCAAGGGTGGTGTCAAGGAACTCAAGGAGGGAAGAGAAGGTGGATGTTGGTCATGCTGCCAGTAAGACACCGCAGTGGAGCTGGTGTGGGAAGCAGACATGTTTGGGGCTTGGATATCTGGGTTGTAGACATCCATGAGGGAGTCAGCAACTTAAAATGGGTAATTTATCTCTGGGACTGGATTGGAGAAAGCAGCAGCCTAGGACTAGGCCAGGAAGACTTCAACACCTAACGAACAGGTGGCGGAGGAGAGCCCACAGACAAAATCAAGATGTAGAGTCAGAAGTGAATAGAAAACTTCCTGGGTGTCATGTCACTGAAGGGAAAAAAGAGCTTTTGTGGAAGGAGGGAGTAGTCAGCTGTTGCAAATATACCCATTTCCATTATACTGGAGATGCAGAGGTAACAGGACTTAGAATTGCAGAGGTAGGGGAGGAGTTTACATTGGAGTGGGTCAGGGAGTTAGTAGGAGATAAAGAAACAGCAGCAGCAAACACAGAGCATTCCTTCAAGAAATGTAGTAAACCAGGAGGGGAGCAAGTGGCTGAGGTTTGGGTTCTCTCTTACACAGGAGAGTTCCAAAACTTCACCATTCACATGATTCCCATCACACTCCTGACTGCTGATTCTCGATGAGCAAATCAAAAAAGAATGCTTCCTTTGTGCAATATTTGAAGCCAGTCCATCTGTCTCGTTACATTTCTGGCTCCACCTCCACACACACACACTCAGCTTGTCTGTTATGCTTTGTTGGACCTTGCTAGAATAAAGCTTTTTTCCAAACATCCGAACTTGGAGTATGAATGTCTTCAAAGCAGGGACAACTGACAAAGCATGTGACAAGTTCACCACTCCCTGGTACTACACACTCATCTTTATCCCTAATTTAGGATTTTCGTCTAAATCCCAAGAGGTCTGGGTTGGCAACCTTGTTCTAAATCAAGTTTCCAGAGTTTCAAGCTAACAATGCTGTCTGAGATGACATCAGCTCAGTATCTTATGAATAAATGAAGAGAATAAACAATGAGACTTGGGAAAGCAAACCTGGAAATAATTTCTACAATAGCTCTTTTCAAAAAGAACCCACCATATGTAAACAGTGTGTTTAAACAGATATATCAAAGTGCAGCCAATCTACACTTTTCTACACAAACCAAGGCAGGTACAGCCACACCAAGATGCCTACTCTGCTGGAACCCAGAAGGCACCAGGCTCCTAGAACACCAGAGCAGAATCCTCCCTGAGTTTGCACAGCCCCCACCCCAGGACAAAGGAGCAAATACTCACACCATGAGGAAGACGCCGCCTGTGTTTGAGACACAGCCTCTGCTGGTTGGGGTGGCATGCCTGTCATAGCCGAATACGCCACACAGTAAGCCCAGGTAGTAAAAAACCACAGTGAGAGTCAGCAAAAAGCAGGTCGCCAGGCCAACCAGCCACCTGGGGGAGGAAGTACAGTGCCGTTACACACAGAACAGGTGATATCACATCCCACGAAGGCAGCTGAGTAATTCTTGGCAATTTAATATCAGAATCTTCTGTTAATACCTCAGAGGGGAAGACTGTTGTGGAAAGATTCCTTCCCATGTGATCCTCCAACCCAACTAAGGAGAAACTAATTTTTGTCTTAGTCTTGAAGTGTTCTCTTCTCAATGGTCATGAGATTATTTCTTCCTTCCTTTTCCTTTACTTCCATAGAGATTATGTGGGGTTCATAAAATGTAGATCTTACTGAACTTCTCCAAATCTACTGAATACTGGCCTGGACTGAGGTGTATATCATGCTGGGTAAAGTCTCTTCACAATCTAAATGATGTATAGTGATTTAATGTATGAATAATAATAAAAAGATAAATTTGTTTAAATCCCCTTAAAGGGGCCAGGTAGTGGCGCAGTAGCAACACAACTGGACCCACAAGGGAAAGGTCCTGTACTGGAGTTCTGAGACCTTCATGAGCACACTCAGGCATGTGCATGCACCCATCCCAGGGGAGTGTGCGTGTGTGCCCAAGATCCTGAAAGGAGAATGGAGGAAAAGAGATTGCAGTGTGGTCATCCCCCCTGGAGGGTGATTTCTTGCTTCTGTCTCTCTGGCGAGTGCACGTGCCCTATAGCAAAAAACCTCTCCAAAAAAAAGAAAAAAGAAAGACAAAGAAAAGAAATGCACCCATGATGATCCAAGCTGGCTGAGACTGGGGTGGATGAAAACATGAAGATCCCGTTGGTAGTGTCTGTTTCTGTCTCTTTCTCTCTAATGAAAGAGAAAAAGAAACTTAGGGATTCAGCCAAGGTGGTACATTGGTAGCTCTGTACCATTGGAGGCCATAGGGGAGATTGGAGTTTGGTTCCTGGGCAGACCTCTATGGGCCAAGGCTGTGCCCATAATCCTGGCTGGCTGTAAGGCTAGGGGTAAGGATCACGGTGTGGGATCCTATTGAGAGTGTTTGTCTTTAGATGATTTGTCGTGCCCTACCTGTGTCTCATTCATGGGAAAAAAAAAATTGGGGAAAAATATCCTTAAGACTTTTAAGTTCTTCTAATATTCCTGATGCTGTAAATGCTTCTTACAATGATGATGGGATGAATGTGGACAGATCAGGATTAGACTTCAGACAAGAAAATCTTGGACTCTCTTTCTTGGCCTTTCTTTAAAATATTTTGTGGTTGCAGAGCTATTTGGGGACATTGTGTTCTTTACTAAGCCAGAACTCCACATGGCAGACACATGGACTACTTAGAACTTTAGGAGCATCCTAAATCAAATGCCTGCAAAGGGCAAATCTCAATTTTGTAATGGTCTTATGAGACATTTTAGGATAATGGATCCTCAATTACAATTTACTGGCATTCCCAGAGTATACAACCTTTCCCAGCAGCCGAGGAGCATTCAAGGTAGAAATGCTTCCCAACATTAAAAACTCTGAAAAAAGAATTTACTTGTGCTTCATGCTTCTTGACAAAAGTCATCACTGAGGCTTTTCATTCAATTAAGAGCAATCTCAGTAATTACACTAATAGGCACCAGCAGCCATACTGTGGAAGTTTGTTCCAAATACTGAGAACACAAAATTAAATAAGCCATGGAATATAGCTGCAGAAAAGAGTTAACAAATTGTATGCTTAGTTAAATTTCTTTGTAAAATAAGCTATGGTCTTGAAGAAGGGAAACAAATCAGGGAGAGTGAGTGGTAGACAGTTCTCATTAGTGAAACTCCAATCTCTAATGACACCACTAGTTTACTGAGAAAGGATCTATCTTCTGTCTGTCCTGTACCTTGCTGGGGTGGCCTAGCTCCACAGAGAGATGTATCAGATGCCCCTTAAAGCTTGCTGAGTCCAGGCAGCGACTAAGTGCAGAAGCAGATGGAGTTTTAAACCCGCCTCTGTCACACCCACCTCTGCTGATCATACTCAGTCACTTCACTTTCTTGAGCCCCAGTTTCCTTGTCCACATGGAACACAATCCAAGGGACTTTTGTAGTCATTACACAAGAGGCATGTAAAGTACTTTGTAGGCACACTAGAATTGTTCCCTGAATGCTAGTGATTATTGCTAGTATTTCTACTATTTATCTTGTGTCCCTGAACAGGAACTATCCCAAATACAAATGAGTCTCAGGGCTCTACATGTGCTTAGGTGATAATAGTTTTAGTGACAAGTCATGGGTCTGAGCTCCTCAGAGATGAAAGTGCATCATCCTATACCAGAAGATCCTCTGAATATGTCAAGTCCCCAAGTCCTTCCCTCCCTGTCTGGAAGTCTACCAGCTGTGTTCTTTCAGTAAAAGCCAACTTCTATGTGTTTATTTTATAAACCTATGTGAAAATAATATTTTCCAAATGACCTTCTTATTACTTTTAAGCCTTAAAATCTTGTTACAGGTCTGGCTTAATAATTATAACTAAGATTTTAGAAGCCACTAATGACATTAAAGTTTCAAATTACTGAATTTTAGCTCAAGAATTTCCAGTTTCAGCTTTTTCTTTTTAATAGTAATGCTTCATGAGACTTTTTGAGGTGCCCTGCTAATCTTCTCTGTGTTTTTGTATATTGTCTTTTCTGTATCTCAGTGTATGTGCTGGCTCAGTTAGCAATTCAACTTTTTAAATGAACATCAAACAGAGTTAACATATATCAGGCCTCTTTGTTCTATTTGCTCTCAAAAGATTATCCTGGAGATCATGCCAGATGTTTATCCCATTCCATCCCAAGATTCACTCTCTAAGTTTACCAACTCAAAGCATACACTCACCAGTATGAATCATATTCTTCTATTTTGGGTAAATTGTGGTGGATGTAACTTTCTGTGTCATTAAGATAACCAGTGAAATATGACAGTGTATCCTGGATAGGAATGTGCTTGGTTACATTGTCGATGTCTGACCCAATGGAATCCAAGGCCTTTTTGACATCTGAAAATAAACATCCTTCATTATGCATTTCCAAACATGGAGAAAATAGAAACTTTGCTTTGGAACCAAACAAAATCTTGAACCACTTTTAGTTTTTTCTATGTTATATACATATTTAAAATATGGTAAGATTCTACAACAAGCATGAGTATAGCCAAGACCATTGAAAAGCAATTACTGAACAAAACAGCAAGCTGTGAGTGCCGACCTTAAGGAGATGGTGCTGAAGTCCAGCCAGAGTCTTCTACTTTTACTAGCAAAATGAATAAGGTGATTAAAATGAATACGGTGTGTGGACCATGCGCCAGGCACTCTTATAAATGTTAATTCATTTATTCCATGGAGGTGGATATTTTTATTCTCCCATTTTATTACCAGAGACCCTGAGGGCCAGAGGTTAAATTATTTCTTTTTTAGAAAACACTGGTAAAGGGATCAAAACAGGCATATCTAACCCTAAGCCCCATTACATGACTCTGGAAAATAATTTAATAACAATAATAATTCTCCCATCTAAGAAATGACATCAAAAACACAGTGATTCTCCAACACCATTTTTGAACATGTGACTGTAGGTGATAATTTTGTGAACATTTTACTTGACTCATATGAATTGAGACTTTAAAAGAAGGATGTCTGTGTTTCCTATATGCAAAACGCTAGTGTAGTCCCAGTAGTCAAATAGTTTCTAATTTCAATCCTAATTTCTCAGAGGAAAGATAAATTCAAAGAAACATCTGTTTCACAGAAAATGTGCTACAAGTCCTAGGATCAAAATCACCTGGGATGCAGGTGTCACCTAGACCAAGTCACACGAGTTCTGAAGTTGGCTTTCTCCACAGTGACTCATGACACAGACATACTAAGAATGTACCAATTAATTAAAAGTCTTCTGGCCCTGAAAGCAGGGACAGAGATAAGATTAGCAGTTCCCTGGGGCCAGCAGGTGGCATGGAGGTTTAGGCACTGAATCATACATGACCAGTTTCATGGTTTGAGTCCCAGACCTGGCAGCTTAAGAATCAGGCTGGTTGCATGTGCGTGTATGCCCAAAATTCTGAGAGGAGACTGGAGGAAAGGAATTGTGGCATGGCCATCCCCCCAGGGAGTGACTTCTCACCTCTCTCTCTTGTCTCTTTGGCGAGCACCCATGGCTTATAGAAATTAAAAAGATTAGCTGATCCTTGGGCTCCTGTAGGTGGTATAGATGATCTAAAATGTAATTGCATAGAAATGGCAGCAACATTTTTAAAAGTGTGTTTTTCACATAGATATGAAATTTTTAAAAAATCAAAGACACAGAGATAAGTGTCTAAGAACCAAGTGTCTGCATGTGGTCCTTAAGGAGGACACTCATTCACAGCACTGGTCGCTTCCTCCGTATGTCTCGTGTGTGAAAATACCAGAGTCTTGACCAAAATGACTCAGTGGGCTTCTTCTCGAACTCTGGTGCTTTGACAGATGTGACACACAGATGCCCAACCTCCAAGGTTCCTGTGTACTTCCCGATCTGTCTTGCTCTCACATGCAACACGGCTCCCCAGCCCTGCCAGCTTGGATGACTCTGTAAGTGGCTGATGTCCTCTTCCTGCAAATACCTACTCCAAGCCTCAGTTTGGATGTGACTTTTCTGGAAGCCTTCCCCTACCTTCTTTCCACTTTAGTTCCCTGGAACATATGTGGTATGATAAATGGCATCTGTATCATGCCTGGCTCAAAGGTAGACAGAGGTCATGACTCATTCATCTCACATCCTCAGCACCTAGCAGAGTCTGGCACAAAGTAGGCACTCAAAAACTGTGTTCAGGCTCGGACTGGGTGATCAGAATGTGGGAGTGAAGGACATGAAAATAAACACCTGGTATGAGGCAGATGAAGGGGCATCCCCCTGACTCTAGGAAAACACTGGCTTGTGTTTATGCAGCGACACTGTGCAGTGAGCCAGCTGTGCATGCTGTGCACTTCTTTTTGTCAGACCTACAAGGGAAGGCTGCACCTAAGGAAAACGTGGTCCAGAGAGGAAAAACAAAGACATTCAACACATGGAATAACAGTAAGCCAGTGGCTGTCAGACATAGAGCATGCATTAGCATTTAGATGTGGGCAAAGCATGAATTTTGTCATTAATATCTTAATATTTTAAAGTAGAATCTCATAGAAAATGAAAGAAAACCCACAAAACACCTAAAACACAATACAGTAGGTACTTTATCTTTTTAATTGCCAGAAGGCGTATGTGTGGTTCCAAGAGAGACACACAGAGAGAGAAGAGAGAAAGCACCCTCCAATGGGATGTGATCATGCTGAATCTTCTCTCCTCCATTTCTTTATCTTGTCAAGATCTTGTGCACGTACACATACTATCTGGCATGTCTCTCAAGCCACTGGAGCCAGCATTCAAACCACCGTCTGTGACGTGAAATCCAGCTCTCTTAGCTATGGGGCCATGGGACTGGCCCAAGATAAAATACTTTGTGCCCAAACTCTTAAATGAGTTGATAAAAACTAATGCTATTAAGGAAAAAAGACCATAATATTTTAAAAACAGATTTTAAAAAGCATTGAGAAGATATGTTTAAAAAAATAATAGAAAAAAAGCTTTACATAGCTTCGGGGATTTCTTCTCCAAACAAATAATTCAGGTTTATCCCTATTCCTATACAAAAAATTGCTTACCCTTCACTTTTTCTCTGTACATTCACCATAATACCATAATGTAAATATTGCATGAGTCAATAATTTAAGACCAGTAGAATCAACTCGACTTTGATTCTCTCTAAGATTTTAAGCAATCTAAGTATCCTAAAATGCATCAGGGGACAGATGAAAAATCTTCCTAAAAGATCAAATAAATCTTCACACAGTATTTTTTTAAATCAGTTTTAAATTCATTTAGAAAATATAATAATCTGCTGTTTTTTCCCCAGTGGAAATTAGAATGCATCCTTCCAGACGGTGGCTGTTCTAAGATCTATAAAAATAGACACCGGGGGCTTGCCATTATGGGGCGGCCCTCGCCCAGAAGCGGCCTGCTGGATGGCAGTAGGAGTGTTACCAAGTAAAAGGAGTGTTATTTTTATCTAATCTACAGCACTGACTAAAGTGACACAAATGAATAACTTTGGTAATCATTTTGTTTTCAAGGTTTTAGTGAGGGATTATTTTTTAAGAGGGAAAAAAAATACAATTCTTAACAGTACATTTGTTTGAACTGATGATTTTACTTTTAACAAAAAGAGATATAAAATTACTTCAAACTATGAATCTCACCTGCTACGATGCTCACGGTTTGGTTTTGTACCCTCTCAGGTATATCATTAAAGGATTTATAGCCCTAAAAGAAATTTCAAAATAAATTGATATCCATAGTAAGTCAAAAAAACAATAGAGTAGTACTCATTTCAACTTAGTATGGAATACAGAAGTAAAATAAAAATAAAACATACTAAGGCCGAAATGATCATTATAGGGTCACTGAGGGTCTAAAAACAATCTCCTCTAAAGAGCATTTTCTTTAAATTGTATCAAAGATCGTGTTACAAATAGCTTTTCATACAGGGTATTCTCATAATTTTGAAATCAACATACTCACGCAGATCCGAGGAAGCACAGACCCATCTGTCTAGCAGTAGTTTTCAACTGGGGGCAATTCTGTCCCCAGGGCATTGTTCTGGTTATTACGATTGTGAGGAACTACTGGCATTATGTGGGTACAGATCAGGGATGCCAAAAGATACCCTCCAATGCACAGAAGGCCCTACAATGAACAATGATCTAGGCCAAAGTGTCAGCAGTGCTGACATTAAGAAACCCTGATTTAGGGGACCAGCAGTTAGCATAATGGCTATGTCGCTGGACTCCCACATAGTCGACCGTGGTTCACGTCCCAGACCTGGTAGCTTAAAACTCATGCCGGGCGCGTGTGCGTGTGTGCCCAAGATCCCGAGAGGAGAAGGGATTGCGGTGTGACCATACCCCCTGGGGGGTGATTTCTCGCTTTCTATCTCTATGTCTCTCTCTGTCTGGCGAGCGCACGTGCCCTATAGTGAAAAACCTCTCCAAAAAAAAAAAAAAGAAACCCTGATTTGGGGCCAGCAGATGGCATAGAAGTTATGTTGCTGAACTCCCACATGGCTGACCGTGGTATGAGTCCTGGACCCAGTGGCTTAAAACTCATGCCAGGCATCTGTGCGTGTGTGCCTAATATCCTGGGAGGAGAATGAAGGAGAAAAGATTATGGCATGGCCATCCTTCCTTGGGTGGAGGAGCGGGGGGTGATTTCTCGCTTTCTCTCTCAATGTCTCTGTCTCTTTCTCTCTTCTCTCCCCACGCCCCCCCCACTCCCAGCACACATGCCCCAACGCAAAATCCTCTGAAACAAACAAAGACAAAACCCCCCTGATCTTTACAGTATACTATATGCAGATGTAAATGGATATCTGGAAATAGCAGTCTAATTTCCAATGCTGTTACAAAGTAATATTAGAGATGTCCCACAGAAAAAGATAATGTCCCCAAACAACTTTAGGGAACACAAAAATAACCGCCTTGCCAAGCTACATGGCTTTGGGGCTAAATCCATGAGAGGAAAATACCATTATCTCCAAAGAACTCAATTAAAGGGGTTTAGTTTGTGTTTTTTCCCTGACTACTGGAAGAGGACTTATAGATTTCCTGGTTCAGTTTCTTCATGTAGCAAATGAGGGGGCATCAGAGTGCAAAGACCAAGAGTTCTGAATGACTTATTCAAGAGGACACTTACTTTGTCAATATACGTAGGCAAGTGTTTCATAGATATTTGAGATTATTTTACACCCATGCTAAAGACCTAGAGTCAAAACGAAATTACTCTCTCCCTTTCCTAGAGGTCCAGGGCCCTCTAGTAAGTCTAATCCATAGAGAAATATTTATTGTGTGCTCAGTATCTATCTATATACATTTATTGGTAAGCTACTGAAAAAAAATCATAGTATTCTAGACTGACATTGTCCCTGCCTTTTGTGGGACTTACAAACCAATGAGGGGGGACAGAGATGTTAAAGAAATAGGTATAGTTAGAATACTTGCAATGCTGTAGGAATGTATTAAAAATATTTTGACCTACTCAAGGTGCCCAGGAAAGGCCTTGTTAAGAAGGTGATATATGAGGCCGAAAAACCTAAGTAGCTATGCAAAAGAGGGAGAGAAAGAAGAGAGCACCAGGCAGAAGGGACAGCATGCATAAATGCACAGACATCAGAAGGAGCAACAGACAATGCGGAAGGCGCTCAGTATCAGAATCAGGGTTGGATCCAGCATGGCCCCACGGAATTCTGAGCCCCAGGAAAGCAGAGAGCATGTTTTCCTTGATCTCTTAACGTCTTAGCAAAGTGCTTTGTACATTATAGTACCTAAACAAATTTTTTTGAATTGAAAAAATAAGAAAAGTTACCTGGAAGATAATCGCCCTTCTTAACAACCCTCTCTAGAATTTTGCTGTTTTTTTGCTATTTCCTACTTTCTTACACTATTAGTTTACTCTCCAAAATGATATAAAATTAACTACCACGTTTGTTTGTTTGTTTTTAAACATACCTTTTGTACCAGGGCTTCCAAATCAGTTTTAAGAACTCTATTAACACTGTCAAGTTCTGCATCCACAGGTGGGAGCTGCAAATTTATAAAACAAAATATGAGGCAATGTGAAAAAGTTATATCTAACTTCCAAAGTGTTTATATTGTATTGTCTGATCTCAGTTTCTCTTGAACAATGAAGTACTGTTTGGGGAAAACACACTTAGCTCAGAATGGCTCCAACAAGCACTAAGTTATAGGTGCGATCACCTAAAAATAAGGCAAGGAAGTTTAACACAGATGTAATACGCACGACCTCACAGTTTTAGTACTGAATATTGCTAAGTAAAGTTGTAAACAACTCTTTAAAAATCACTTTTAAAAGTAACATAGTCACATTGGCGAGCATTCTGGAGTTAGTCATTTATAGCATTACACATGGGTATGAAGTACTCCAGCTCTCATGATACATTTCCTCTGGACCTGATATAACAAAAGGGCACAATATCAGTCCCTGATAGTTCCCTGGCAAACATGAGTAACTCAATTTATCATGAGAGCATCAGACAAACTTAAATTAAAGGCCAGTCTACAAAGTAAATAGCATTTATTCATAAATGTCAATGTCTCATACACACACACAAGACTAAAAAATTGGACCAGATTAATGGAATGAAAAAGCAACATATAAAAAACAAAAACAAAAACAAAAACAAAAACAAAAACAAAAAAACAGTGGTAATATGTGATCTTGGTGTTGTTCTGGACTGAAAAAAAAAGAGATAAATGGAAATGGCATTTTCAGAAAAATTTACATTTGAATAGAAACTATGGATTTGATGGTAGTATTGGGTAATGTGATATGTCTTAATTTTGATAACTGTATAATGGTTATATAAAATTAGGAAATGCACTAAGATATTTAGGAATATAAGAGCATAATGTCTATAGTTTATTCCCATTTGTCTTTTGATAAAAGGACAAAATGTATGTTATATATATATGTGTGTGTGTGTGTGCATACAAAATGTGTGTACATATAAAATAATATGAAGAGACAGATAAACACACGAAATGATATGACAGTGCCGGTCCATGTCCTACTGTTCATGGTTAAGGGCACCAGGTACCACATACAAACAAAAACAGTGGTAATATGTGATCTTGGTGTTGTTCTGGACTGAAAAAAAAAGAGATAAATGGAAATGGCATTTTCAGAAAAATTTACATTTGAATAGAAACTATGGATTTGATGGTAGTATTGGGTAATGTGATATGTCTTAATTTTGATAACTGTATAATGGTTATATAAAATTAGGAAATGCACTAAGATATTTAGGAATATAAGAGCATAATGTCTATAGTTTATTCCCATTTGTCTTTTGATAAAAGGACAAAATGTATGTTATATATATATGTGTGTGTGTGTGTGCATACAAAATGTGTGTACATATAAAATAATATGAAGAGACAGATAAACACACGAAATGATATGACAGTGCCGGTCCATGTCCTACTGTTCATGGTTAAGGGCACCAGGTACCACATGTCCAACCACAGTTCAAATCCCAGTTCTAGTGGCTTAAAAAAACAGGCCAGGTATTGAGGATGCACACCCAATATCTCAACTGGAAGGAATTGTGGTATGACCATGCCTCAAAGAGGGAGGTGCTTTTCCTTCTCTCTGTCTTAGGAGAGCAGTACACCCTTGGGCAATTTTAAAATGACATGATAAAGCAAATGAGCCAAAATGTTGACACTTGGCGAATTTGGCTACCAGATATAAACAGGGGTTCCATGTACTAATCTTGCAACTTTCTTGCATATGTGAAACTACATGAAAATAAAAACTAGCTTAACAATTCAAACAACTTAGGTGCAATGAAGTTCTAAAAAAACCTATTTGATGACTTAAAAATGATTGTAGTAGATTTTTCAAGCACAGATAATTACATGTGATATTCAAAAATACTGATTCAGGAGCCAACAGGTGGCATGGAGGTTAAGGTGCTAGATCCCACACGTTGTCTTTGTGGTTCAAGTCCCACATCCAGCAGCCTGAAAATCATGCTAGGCATGTGTACATGTGAGCACAAAATCTTGAGGAGAGCAGAGAAGGGACTGCAGCATAGCTATCCCCCCTGGGTAATGATATCTCACCTTCTCTCTCTCTCTCTCCCCCTCTTTCTCTGCAAGTACACATGGCCTTAGCAAAAACCAGAAACCAAAAACCAAACCAAACAAAAAATATTGACTCATGAATTGTGCAAAAAACTATATTATTTAAAATGCAAGGTATATAACTACATCAATAAGTTAAATATCATTAATAGACATGATTGTTTTTATCTGTATCCCTGGATTTTATATATTCAAGTTTCCCCATACTCTTTTTAAAAATCTTTTTGAGGAAACAGAAGAATTGCCTTCTATTTTGGCATACATGGTTAATATACTAGGTGCATGATTTAAAAATATTTTTTAATTTTTAAAGATTTTTGTGAATGTACCTTGCTTTTTTATTTTCTTGTTTAAGCTGAATTTGTTCTGATGTGCTTAATCAAAAGGTGAAATCCTAAGATAGGTTACCCTTTCCTCCTCTGCTCCTGCTTGGGCCACTCCAAATTGTGATTGGAAGACCCAGGAGGGCTAATGGAGGACCTGGTCCATGTGTATCTGTTAGGTCCACCCTAGTTACCCCTAGCTGCTGTCCATCCCACAACAAGCTCACCCCTACTCACCTGAGTCAAGTCGAGGTTGCTATCCAGCTGGCTAAGAGACTTTCTAATGCTGTTGCAGGTCTCACTCACTGGATGTACCAAGCACAGAGGGTCGCCAAGTGACCTCTGAATGCTGTTTTTCACATCAGTCAGGCTGTAGTTCAGCTGGGTGCTTCCACTGCTCAGAGTGTCCAGGCTGCCCTTCATGTTCTCCAGGGCCTCTTTGGTCTCTTTGATCGCTGTAGAAACACAGCCCACTTCACAGCAGAGGCATGGGTCCCTTCACATCTACAAAAGTGTTCTAAAGGAACTTGGTAATGATTTTGATGGCATCCAGAGGAGCATGCTGAGAGAGGGCTACAGGGAACTGCTGACTCCCTCTACCACCCACTTTGACCAACTCAGCTCTCTGTATTGGGGTCTCTTCTAAACAAGAGTCAAGGGAAGCAGTGGCCCAGGAATGTAATGGGGATACCTTGGTGCACCAGCCATAAGTGTCCAACAAAGGCAGAACCAATCCACCTTGAAGAGGTTGGTTCAGATAAACCAATTCCAAGCAGTCTTAATCCGCATAAAAACTGACTATGCCCAAATATAGTCTAACGATGAATATTCAAAGAGTGCAAGTTAAGTTTAGCACAGTAGTTAGCACAGTTTTAGATTTGGGCAGGTCCAGGCCCATATTCCAGCTTCACCACTTGCTGATTCAACCAGAAGTAGATCCCTAAATTTTTCTGAGCCAATCCCAAAATGGGAAGACCAAATCCCCAAAGTAGGCCAATCAGAATGAAATCCTTCAAAGTCAGTGAATCTGTTCTATCAATATTTTGGGAGCCCCAAGGCCTGGCATAGTCTAGTATTAGAAAATCCTCAATAATTGTTTGCTTCCCTACAGATTTCTCTGTAGGTGTAGTGAATTACAGCTCTTTCTTTACCACAGTGACTTAAAGACATAACAGTAGAAGATGTGAAATTTAAATTAAAGGGCATTGCTCTTCTTCTAAACAAATAAATCTTCCTGATCAGGTCTTTGCTCTGTAGCTCACAAAACAGATGGAGGAGCATCATGCTGCGATTGCGCGTTGCAAGGAAAAGTGTGAATGGATGCCCAAGGAAACTGGTTTCCCTACCCTTCCCTAGCAACCACATAAAACTCGAGTGTTAAAACTATATATACATACCATACATACACAAGTGTGTGAGAGCAAGTGTGTGTGTGTGTGTGTCTGTGTGTGTGTGTATAATAATTATTATTTTTAATGTGACCATGCCATGCCAAAAGTAGCCTTAGGGATTTCAATGGCCCTGGCCTGAGCTCCAGCTCCAGCCCCAGCCTAGCTCTCCTAACATAGGGCAGATGCCAGCTCTCCAGTAGAACCCACTTCCATCTGCAGCCCCTTCTTTCATACTCTTTTTTCTTTCCTCTTATATTGTCATCTTCTCCTCATCCTCCACCCACCCAGACAGGTCTAGAATCATAGTTTTCAAACATCCTAGTGTTGTGAGGCTCCCTGGGATCCTCGATCTATGCTGTACCACCTGCAAAAAAGGAGAAACTGGTCTTCAGATACCTGAATAGAAGACTCCTCATATGGGGACCACATTGCTAAACACAGCAAAAGAGAGACTTTGGCACACATCAATCCACAGCAAAAGGGAAACAAACTCATTTCCAGTCACTAGAAGTCACAGAAGAGCCTCAAGTTTGAAAAAAAAAAACAAAAAAAAAAAACAGGAAATATGTCTCCATCGAAAGAACACAATAACTCCCCTCCATCTCTTGAAAAAACAGAAGTTACCAAAATGTCAGAGAAAGAATTCAGAAAATTCATAGCGACAAAACTCTATGAGTTGGAACAGAAAAGAGACAACAAATTGCAGTAGATGAAGAAATCCTTCCATGATTTGAAAGAAGAAATGGATACCATAAGAAAGAATCAGATGGAACTATTAGAGATGAAATCTGTAATAGAGGAAATCAGAACCTCTCTTGAAAGTATTAAAAGCCAATAGACCGGGACCAGCAGTTAGCGTAATGGCTATGTCGCTGGACTCCCATGTAGTCGACCACGGTTCGAGTCCCGGACCCAGTGGCTTAAACTAACGCCAGGCACGTGTGCGTGCGTGCCCAAGATCCCGAGAGGAGAATGGAGGAGAAGGGATTGTGGCGTGGCCACCCCCCCTGGGGGGTGATTTCCTGCTTTCTGTCTCTCTGTCTCTCTCTGTCTGTCTGGTGAGCGCACGCGCCCTATAGCAAAAACCTCTCAAAAAAGAAAAAAAAAAGCCAATAGACCATGCTGAAGATTAATCTCAGATGTAGAAGATAAAACCTCTGATCAAGAAAAGAACACCAAAAAGATAGAGAAAATAACAAAAAGAAATGAGGATAATATATGAGAAATACTAAATTCCATCAAACATCCAAACATCCAAATAATTGGTAACCCAGAGGTGAAGGAACTAATAAGGGCATGGATAATCTATTCCATGAAATCGTGGAAGAAAACTTTCCAAGTATAGAGAAGCACTCAAACATCCAGACCCAAGAAATTCAAAGGACCCAAATAGAATCAACCCAAGAAGATTCGTTCCATGGCACATCTTAGACAGACTGGCCAAAACCACACATAAAGACAAGATACTAAAACTGGTAAGAGAGAAATGCCAAGTGACTTACTAAGGTCATCCCATGAAACTAACATTGGACCTTTCAATGGAAACAATGCAAGCAAGGAAAGAATGAGAAGACATATAGAAAGTGTTAAGAGAGAAACTTATTTTTTTGGCGAGCTTTTTGCTATAGGGCATGTGTGCTCGCCAGAAAGACAGAGAGACAGAGAGACAGAAAGCGAGAAATCACCCCCCAGTGGGGATGGCCACACCGCAATCCCTTCTCCTCCATTCTCCTCTCGGGATCTTGGGCACGCACGCACACATGCCCGGCATGAGTTTAAGCCACTGGGTCCGGGACTCGAACTGCGGTCGACTACATGGGAGTCCAGCGACATAGCCATTACGCTAACTGCTGGTCCCAGAATCGGAAAATATTTTTGTAAACTATGCTTCAGATAAGGGACTGATAAACCAGAATACACAGGTAACTCAAGCAGCTTTGCCCCCCAAAAATGATCAACCCAATTTAAAGTTGGGAGAATGAGTTGAAAATACCACTCTCTAAGGAAGACATATGAATAGCTAAAAGGCATATGATAAAATGCTCAACATTTCTCTTTATAAGGAATATGCAGATCAAAACCACAATGGATACCACATAACTCCAGGCACCTAAGATTAAAAAAAAAAAATGTTAAGTGCTGGAGGGATGTGGTGAAAGGGGAACTCTCCTACATTGCTGGCTGGGAAGGAAATTGGTCCAGCCCCTATGGAGAACAATATGGAGATTCCTCAAAGATCTACCAATAGAAGTACCATATGATACAGCATTCCCACTCCTTTATATATACCCAAAGGACAGAAGTATCCTTAGTTAGAAAAGTGCTTGCATATCAATGTTTACTGCAGCATTATTCATAATTGCTAAGACATGGAACCAACCCAAATGTCCACGAACAGAAGAATGGATTGAAAAAGTGTCACATATATACTCTATTGAATACTACTCAACCATTAAAAACAAGACCCTGCGTTTTGACAGAAAGTGGGTGTATATGGAAGATTTACTGCTGAGTGAAGCAAGCCAGGCTGTGAAGGTGAGACATTGTATGTCTTCACTTAATATATACTGAATGTCCACACTCTATGGCTGACATGAATGACCAGAGGATACAGAAACATAGAAAATGGTTATAGATACCAGATTCAGTGCAAGAGAAGGAGGAGAGTCTAAGGAAAGACATTAAGGAGAAAAATAGAGAGGCAAGGCAATGAGTTATCTGTTGAAGAAATGTGTATAGTATTCTTAATTTGGTAAGAAATGTATTCATATTGGAATATTCACTTTATAAGATAATGGACATATGTGATTGAACGTATAAAAAATTGGAAAAAAAAACCAACAAAAAAAGTAGCTTGAGGTCACATTCCAGTTTTCCTTCTGTCTTATCATGGCACCGTTGGCAAACTCTTTCATCTCTCAGGATCTCAGTTTTCCCATTTGTAAATTAAGGAGCTGGTTGGGTCATCCATTTACTGAAGAGTCTGTTATTCTAGTGTGTCCTTGCAGGCTTGTAGGGTTGAGCTTTCAGAAAATGGCATCGTACATGTTAAGTGGGTCTGATTATGTATGCAAAAGAATGCTAAAATTCACCTTCCATATTCCCATTTCACATTTTAGTATTCTGTGGTTTACCACTCAGAGCCTTTCTCACTTTGACTTCCAAGATAAGTTATTCTTTTTTTTCCCATTTTTAAATTTTTTGACTTAAAAAATTATTGATTATATCATTATTATTATTATTTAAAAATTTTGATCACTATACATCATTTGGCTTGTAAAGAGAATGAAATACATCTCAGACCATTCCAGTTGAGAATATTATACATGCTGTCATCAATAGGTAATAAACCATTTCTGTGTCCCACAAATGTCTTGCTTCTCTATTTTTTTCTCCCTGATTTCCTTCCCTACAATCTTCCCCTCTTTCACCTCCTTCCACATGGTCTCCAGTGCCCATAACTATTTTCACTGCTCTTATGTCCTTTAACTTTTCAATCTCTATCATAGAGAGCAGACAGTCGGTATATACTAAGTGGAGACATACAATATGAAGATAAGTATTCTAAAGCAAGAAATAAACAACAATAACAAAGAATGATGCATGATAAAATAAATTGATGGCCCAGGAAATGTGTATCTAGGCAATGCCTGCACACTTTCTAGGTTGCAGGTCTTTGTGTCTCAGGATAGACTAAAATGTAATATATTTTTCCAAAGCTTCAAAGCATTTTATGCCCATAACATTTTTTTTTTTTTTTGGAGAGGTTTTTGCCATAGGGCGCGTGCGCTTGCCAGAAAGACAGAGAGACAGAAAGCGAGGAATCACTCCCTAGGGGGGATGGCCATGCCGCAATCCCTTCTCCATTCTCCTCTCGGGATCTTGGGCCTGCACGCACACATGCCCAGCATGAATTTTAAGCCACCGGGTCCAGGACACGAACCGTGGTCGACTACATGGGAGTCCAGCGACATAGCCATTACGCTAACTGCTGGTCCCATGCCCATAACATTTTAACTGTGTTATAACTCTGGAAATTATTCCAGCCTATCAAAATCACATGTATTATGCATCTTTTCTTTTCTTTTTCTTTTTTTTGGGAGGGATTTTTTTGCTATAGGGCGCGTGTGCTTGCCCAACAGAGACAGAGACAGAGAGACAGAAGGCGAGAAATCACCCTCCAGGGGGATGGCCATGCCGCAATCCCTTCTCCTCCATTCTCCTCTTGGGATCTTGGGCATGCATGCACATGCACCTGGCGTGAGTTTTAAGCCACCAGGTCTGGGATGCAAACCACAGTCAACTGGTCCCACATGTATTGTGCATCTTAAGTAAGGGGAAAAGATATTTCAGATTCTCAGTCTTAGTTAATTAACATTTTACCAACGCATAGTACATTTCCCTTATGGTTCCTGTCTTGCTGTCCAAATATGATTTCCACAAGAGATTTATACATAAGGCTGCAAAGCATTTTAACCAAAAATTTGCCAGTGCAGAAGCAGCTCTGGTAATACTACAAGATAACTTTAAATTATTCAGACTGACTAAAAAAAATTTTAAAATAGAACCAGTTTTAATTTTTTTAATCTAAAAAACACTATAATTCAAATATTAAAAAATATCAGAACATTGGGCAAAACATAAAGTTATATGCCAATAACAGCACATCATTTATATACTTTTAAAATTAAATAAATAAATAAGTTTATTTATTTGGGTGTTGCAAGGAAAAGTGTGAATGTATGCCCAAGGAAACTGGTTTCTCTACCAGTTGTTAACTGGTTTCCTCACCAGTTGTTAATAAGTTAATTTATTTATTTAATAAGAGAGAGACATACACACAGAGGAGACAGGCTGTTCATTGTCTCAGATCACAATCCTCTCCCCACCCCATCCTCGCCACTTTCAGCCAGCCAGGATCTCACACACACATGCATGCACACCTGGCACCACCTTCCATACATTTTCCAGCACTATAGAGTGTGACACTACCATTGCACCACTGTGGCTGTGCCACATTATTTACAAGGGGACTTCAAATAGCTTTTGGAAAAATAGAATGACAGTAAAATGCTCAGTCAGAAAGACACTTGTACATTCACGTTTGTTGAAGCATTATTTATAATTGCCAAGATATGGAATAAACCTAAGCGAGAACAGATGATTGGATTAAAAATGTGGCACCTATACATTTGGAGTACTACTCAGCAATGAAAAACAATGAGATCCTCTCAAGTGAGATCCTCTTATTTGACACAAAGTGGATGATTATAGAAGAGTTAATGCTAAGCAAAGCAAGCCAAAACATAAAAGACAGACTTTGTATGTCTCTACTCAATATATATTGAATGTCCACATTTTATGGCAGAAACGAAAAGACTGGAAAATATAATAACAGGGACAGCTAGTATAGATACCAAAGATTGTACAGGAGGGAGTAGACAGTTGGGAGTAGGAGGGAGGGACTCAGAAAAAAGCATTTAACAGACACAAGACATAGTAACACAAGTTATTGTGTATGGTAATATCCTCGACTTGTTTGACATGCAATGTTTTTATGCTTTGTACTGTGTGCTATAAAAATGTACAATGATTAAATGTAAATAGATTTTGAAAAGAAAGTACAATTTTATTTTGGTGCAAAAATTTTCCATTAATAGCTTTCTCATAATACGCAGTTTCCACGAACTTTTTGAAGACCGTGTCATGTATACTTTTGCACAATCTTCACCATTACATAATTCTGGAGTTAGATGAGACCTTGGAAGATGGATATTCAAATGCAGCCACTCACAGGGGATGTGGGGTACAGAGCGTCTGACCACACCAGCACTTGAACCCCAGATCCCCAACTTTTTCTCCACAAGTATAGCATTGCCTCTCCATCGGTGGCATTGCAGCACTTCGCATCCAACACTCCCAAACTCAAATGTTCTGAATCTCGTCTAGGATGATGAGGCAGCACAGGCTTGCTAGACTAGGGCCTGAATCCCAACTCTACCAGTTTCCAGCTGCCCAAATGGTATCAACCAAATTATGTCTAGCCAAATTCATATGTTGAAGTCCTAATGCCCACTGTGACTATATTTAAAGACTAAACCTCTAGGGAGTTAGTTAAGATTAAATAAGGTGGGACGAGCAGTTGGTGTAATGTCTATGTCACTGGACTCCCATGTAGTTGACTCCCAGGTTCAAGACCTGGACCCGGTGGCTTAAACTCATGCCAGATACGTGTGCATGCATGCCGAAGATCCTGAGAGGAGAATGGAGGAGAAGGGATTGTGGTGTGGCCATCCCCCTGGGGGTGATTTCTCGCTTTCTGTCTCTCTGCCTCTCTCTGTCTTTCTGGCAAGCGCACACACCCTATAGCAAAATCCTCTTAAAAAAAAAAAAAAAAAAGATTAAATGAGGTGATAGGGTGAGGCCCTAGTGTCTTTTCCAAAAGAGAAAGAAAGGGGGGACCTCCATGGTAAGCATGGTTTTTGGGGTCACATGGGCCTTTGGGATCACAACCCTTCTCTGGGCCTGTTACCTTGCTTGGAAAGGAAATGGGTTGTGATGAACAGACAGATGTCTGGAGACAGCTAAGGTACCAACATTTGAGGGCCCACTTTTAGACTATGTCTGGGTCAAGAAGGTAAGGAAAAGCCCCCTTGCACTTAGGGCTCATCTTAACCCCTGGCTTTTCTTTATCTACATTTATCTCTCTATATCCCTTGCTTCTGAAAGTTGTTATTTCAGGGAGGAAAAGGATAATCAATAGGCCTCAAAAGACCTAAAATTCTAAAAGCTACTCATCTCTCAGTGTTCAACAATCTTAGTCTGTAAAAGGCTGGATACCAAATATTGTAGTCTTTGCAGACCAGAGGATCTCTGTTAAAACTATTCAGCTCAGGACCAGCAGTTGGTGTAATGGCTATGTCGCTGGACTCCCATGTAGTCGACCGTGGTTCGAGTCCTGGACTGGGTGGCTTAAACTCACGCCGGGCGCGTGTGCGTGCATGCCCAAGATCCTGAGAGGAGAATGGAGGAGAAGGCATTGTGGCATGGCCATCCCTCCTGAGGGGTGATTTCTCACTTTCTGTCTCTCTGGCGAGCACATGCACCCTATAGCAAAAACCTCTCCCCCAAAATAGAAAAAAAATTAAAAAAAAAAAAGTAATCAGCTCTCTTGTTATAATGTAAGAGTGGATATAAATTATACCTTAAGCAAATGTGCACACCTGTGTTTTAATAAAATTTTATTTACAGAAGTAGCTGATGGGCTCCTGCCAAATTCTGCCACTACTATTTTAAATGACCTTTAGACTACTAGTTCAACAGCTTTGGCATGAATTTAAAATCCAAGCAAAAAACACAGTGTGTCTTTCCTTGACCTATCTCACCCCAGCCACTTCTCTGGGAAAATAAGAAAAGAGCACTGAACTGACAAAGCCTTGGAACACTTGGATGGAACATTTTCCAGCCACTGTGCCATGGTGCTTACCTGTCACTATGGCTTTAATCTCATCAAGAACAGGGATCACTTCAGGTTTGAGTCGTTCATGAATTCTGCCTCCTAGCAATGAATTAATACCTAAACACAAAAAAGCACCAGGCATGGTGAGGGAGGTCCCTTTTATCTCTTCAATCCTCACCTCCCTTCTCTGCATGTGGCAAACTGTCTTGTCTCTTTTGAGTGAAATCCCACTTTTCATTCTAGACTCCATCTGGGTGCTGATGCTTGTGTGGCGATTTCGCCACACCTTTCAAAGTCTCCACATTAGCTGTCATCCAGTGGAAAATTAACCACTACAGACTCACAGACTATTTATTTGTACTGGGAACATGAAACTTATCATCCTGAGAGACCGAAGTTTCATCACAGAGGCACTGTTGACATTTTGGGCAGGATAGCTCTAATGGTGGCAGGATGTTTAGCACACCATTGGCCTCAACCAATAGGTGCCAGTAGCACTGCCCCCAAACCCACTGTGACAACCAATTAGGTCTCCAGCTGCCACATGCCGTCCCCCACTGAGAACCAGTAAGCTCTGCTATGTGCGTCTCCCTAGCACCGCCCACCTGACTGTTTCTGAAGTCTGCCGTCCTCTCTGAGGAACTCACTTCTATCTTTAACTAGACACCTGGGAATGAAGAGCATGGGTTTACAACAAATGTAAAACGAAAACAAACGAGAAGTTCTGCTGCCTGTGAAATAGAAGCTATCAATAAATGCTCAATTTTAATCATTAAGTAATAAATTGCAAACTGTCAGTAACTAAAAAATTGTTTTTTTGTTTGTTTGTTTTTCTCCCTCTTTCATGTACTTCATTTTTCAGTACATGTTTTTTATGAGAGAGGACCATAGCATCTTTAACCAAAATCAAACAAACAACTGAGACAACTTTAACTTTTACTCACTGTTCAGATCTGAGATGGCCTTGTCCTTGGTGGTGTTGTACTGGGCCAGTATATAGTGAATTTGCTGGGAAAGAAAAATGCATGAAAGTAGCCTTTCTAAGATCCAAAGCTACTTTAATTATTAATAAAACACAACAAAAGGAGATTTAAGGGACCAGCAGTTAGCATAATGGCTATGTTGCTGGACTCCCATGTAGTCGACCGTGGTTTGAGGCCCGGACCTAGTGGCTGAAACTCACGCCAGGTGCGTGTGCGTGCATGCCCAAGATCCCAAGAGGAGAATGGAGGAGAAGGGATTGCAACGTGGCCATCCCCCCTGGGGAGGTGATTTCTCACTTTCTGTCTCTCTGTCTCTGTCTTTCTGGCAAGTGCACATGCCCTATAGCAAAAACTTCTCCAAAAGAAAAAAAATAAATAAAAAAAGAGAGAGATTTAACACACAAAATTATCCTAAATCAGAACATTTTTAAAAAGATCTAACTAGCAGCTTCTTAGAGATGTTTCTATTTTCTGACATTCAGACTTCTTGATAGCTTAACTAGGGACAGATATGCCTTCCCCTTTCTCTAAGTGGCTCCTCATCATCCGAGCAGTCAGCTGGGGTGTTTTTACACTGTGGGCCCAGAACACCCTACAGGGGAAAAAAAAAAAAAAAGATGCGGCAAGGGCCCTGGAAGCCTAACCTGCAAGCCAGCATAAGGTCATGTCCACTGCATTCTCCTTGTCAAAAAACATGCCATAAGGGGCCAGCCACAATGAGATAACACAACACACACACAATGCTGAGGCCATACGGAGGGGTCCCAGGTTAGCCTCCTGAGGTCCCTCTGTACATACTGGGTGTATACACTTTTGGCTGGCTGAGGCTGGGGTGGATTGAGGCATAAAGACCCTGTTGGAGGGGCCAGTCTCTCTCTCTCTCTGCCATTCTGACTCTCTCTTTCTCTTCCTCATGAAAGAAATAACATTAAAAAAAAATAAAGACGTGGGTCCAGTAGGTAGCATTGAGGTTAAGGTGCTAGATCCCACATGGTCGGGTACTCAGATTGAGTCCTGGACCTGGCAACTTGAGCTTGAAAATCACATTGGGCCTGTATGCACAAATGCCCAAAATCCTGAGAGGAGACTGGAAGAGAAAGGATTGTGGGGTGGCCAACTCCCGAGGGGGGTGATTTCTCACTTTCTCTCTCTCTCTCTCTCTCTCTCTCCTTCTCTGGCAAGCACGTGTGCACTATAGCAAAAACAAAAACAAAAATCCTTACAGGAACAGACCAGAACCATCCCAGGAGTTAGGGAACAACAGATCCACCTCTCGAAGGAAGAGCTACCAAGAATCATAGCCATGTGTGGCCTACTGCATTGGGTCTATTCTATTTCATGACTCCCAATTGGCCTCCAAAGGAGCTGCTAGTCTCCTGTCTTCTGGGCTAGTGAGCCATCTCCCTAGTTTTTCTCATCACTGGATATTACCATATTTAAATAACTATTGAAAGGGACCAGCAGTTGGCGTAATGGTATGTTGCTGGACTCCCATGTTCGAGTCCCAGACCTGGTGGCTTAAACTCACGCCAGGCACATGTGTGTGCTTGCCCAAGATCCCAAGAGGAGAATGGAGAAGGGATTGCTTCATGGCCATCCCCACCCACCCCCGGGGGGTGATTTCTCGCTTTCTGGCAAGCGCACATTCCCTATAGCAAAAACCTCTCAAAAAAAAAAGAAAAGAAAAGAAAGAAAGAAAAGGAACTATTGAGTATCCTCTCAGTGAAAATATGCATCAGTGTTTCGGGCCTCATTTCTCCAACTATTAGGATAAAGTGAAACATCTTATTCTGGGGCATTACAGTTCCTCTAAAAATTGCTTATTCACATTCTCTGCCCAGTTTTTTATAACTTGGTAAGTTTTTTTTTCCACGTATTTGAATAAGTTTCCCTAGACTTATAACAATGGACTATTTGTTTAATATTATATGTTTTTATTTTTGAATATTTTTCTTATTTTTTACATTCAATCATTGTGTATCTTTACAATATTAAAAATGAATTTTCCCAGCATGACTATCCTGTATGTTAGCCCAGTCAAATAAATCATTTAATATTAAAAAAGCAATGCCAGACTTAAGCAGGCATGACAGCTACTTAATTCTGCCAACTTTTATGAAAAAGTTTTTCTTTGGAGTCTTTGGACAGACAGGTAAAAAAATATTATACATTTTTATTCACAGACTGGGAAAAGGAAACATTTCCATTTGTATAGAGGCTATAAAACTGTGACTATGCCTCTCTATTCTCAATATTGTAATATGCCTGCACTTCCTCCTTTTTATTTCCAACTACTATTGATAAAAACAAGTACAGGGCCATCCAGTGCCACAGTAGTGACACAAGTGGATCCCCACAGGTAGATCCAGGATTTTGATCCTGAAATCTGGGCCGGCTGAGGCTGGGAGTGGATCATGGAAGGAAGACCCTGGAAGTGGTGGTGTGTGTGTGTGTGTGTGTGTGTGTGTGTGCGCACGCATGTGTGTGTGTCTCTGTCTTTCTCTCTCATAAATGAAATAGACTTAAAAATCTAGTACAATATTTAATGTAAGAATATTCTTATAATGTCATAGAGTTGGAAGGCCACACCACGTGTGAGACTTCCAGTAGACTCCAAATATTAAATCTAGATCAAGAGCCTCCTTCACCCTCATTGCTACCCAGGAGCATCATGCATTAGGCTGGCTCTGACCCCAGGCACTTGAAATAAAAAAAAAAAAGCAATGTTCTATGTTTCTTCGCAAAATTCATTTTGTAGGCTGTGATGATATACAGTGATTGAATTTTTAAAATTAATAATAAAAGAAAGAAGAAAAAAATTGTTCTAGATCAACATGTTTCTGAGACAGAAAAAAGGTGCCTTCTTCCATCACTACCCTTCAACCTCTTTCTCTTCCCCAAAGGGAACTTGTGTGTGCCTTAGTATGTGTGTGTAAGAGACAGAATGTGTGAATCCTTTCCAAGGAATGACACATCTTTACAGATATCATATGTGTGTTCAAAAAGCAGAAAGATTTCATTACAAAAGCAACTTTATGCAAATGATGAGGAGTTCATTTGCCTGCCAAAAAGAAAAAAATAATTGCACCTGAAGATCTTTTTAAGAAAAAAAAGGAACCTTTAAAATTAAGTACTTATGTGTATTATATATACCCATATGTACTATAATTTTACGTTACATCTTTAAGTAAAACAAAATGACCAGTTCTGAAATTACACTTTTGTACTATTTTGGGCCTTAATCTCTTCACCTATAGCATTAAAAGATAACACCAGTCCACACTAGTTCACTGGGTTTTTTTTTTTTTTTTTTTGAGAAATTTTCACTGTAGGGCGCGCGCGCTCGCCAGACAGACTGAGACATAGAGACAGAAAGCGAGAAATCACCCCCCAGGGGGGATGGTCACGCCACAATCCCTTCTCCTCCATTCTCCTCTCGGGATCTTGGGCACACACGCACACGCGCCCGGCGTGAGTTTTAAGCCACCGGGTCCGGGACACAAACCACGGTCGACTACGTGGGAGTCCAGCGACATAGCCATTACGCTAACTGCTGGTTCCCTAGTTCACTGGGTTTTTAGAAGGTTAAAAGGAGGTTCCAAACATACACTAGAATTCTAAAAAGCCACATCTACAAAGAACCATGGGACAGACAGGTGGCGAGTTTTACCTCTGGTGTTCCATTCAGGAGCGTTCTCAAATCTTTCAAATTGCTGTCTGCCAGTCTCCAAGTCCTCTTGCTCCGGGTCCTGACCTGGTGGTTTGCCATAAAACCGAAGACGATGCCAATGCTGCAGGAAAAAGAAAGGGGAAGCATTTACAGCATGATGTACAGTCCTCTGGCCAGGACGGAGCAGCAAAACAGAAGCCCAGGAGGGGTCCCAGAAGGTTGGGACTCCCTTCCACCCCTGCCTCCATTTATGATAAAGTATTCTGCTCCAAGTGACTCTCATATATGGAACAATGTTCACAATCCATTGCAGAAGAAATAGAAGTCACAAAAAATTTTTTAAATTACTTATCATTATTATTTATACATTCAATTGCTATACATCTTTTAGATGGTAAAGAGAATTTACTCACCACGAAATACACCTCAGACCAGTACAGTCGAGAATATGATACACGTCATCATCAACAGATAATAAACCATTTCTGTGTCCCACAAATGTCTTACCTCTTTATATTTCCCCCAAGTTCCCCTCCCTGCAAAGGTTTGAGGCAGTGTGCATGACAGTCCTGCTCCTGTCCAGATGTAAATACGGGCACACCCTTCCACACATTCACACAGATGCTGCTCTCTTCTGCTCCCCAAAGACTACAGAGAGAAATACTAAAGAGTGATATGGGCCTTCTCACATTTGGCTTCTCTAATTGTGTTAGCTTCTGTATATTGATTGAACAGAATCCTGAGATACTTTCACATTTTAAGATGCCTTGTGAGAAGTCACACAATAGAGTGCTTACTGTATTATTTCATTTATATATAATAGGAAAATAAGCAAAATGATGCTTAAAGTCAGTGGTTACACTTGGGGAGAGGTGGCTGAAGGCAGAGTATTCCATTTGTAGGTGTATCCATTTCATGGAAATCTATGCAAACATATGTATAAAAAGGATGTTCTTCTTCATGAAAAATAGACTTAAATAAAAGTTTTCTGGGTTTTTTTTTTTAATTTTTATTTTATTTTATATTTTTTACTTTAGAGAGAAAATTTTTGTATAGGGCACATGTGCTTGCCAAGAGACAGAAAGTGAGAAATCATCCCCCAGGGGGAGTTGCCATGCTGCAATCCCTTCTCCGCCATTTTCCTCTTGGGATTTTGGGCATTCATGCACAAGTGCCCAGCATGTTTTAAGCCACCAGATTTGGGACTTGAACCGTGGTCGACTACGTGGGAATATCAGTGACATAACCATTATGCCATCTACTGGTCCCATCAATAAAAGTTTTTAAAGCTCTGCATGAAAGACATCTTGCTGGAAAGATACTCTAAGTGCAAATGAAAAACATTTTTCAAGCCATCTAAAATGTCTACATTGAATAATTTCTCTTCATGTTGACTAGTTACTATCTTTTGACTTAAATCAATTTGACCAATTAGTTTAATTTTGTACTAAAGTCTTCAAACATTAAAATATTAAATTTAAAACTAATTCCTGGGTCAGCCATGGTGTGGTGATTAAGGTGGTGGGTTCTCAACACGGTTGAATGCACAGTTCGAGTCCCAGACCCAGAGGCTTGAAAATCACACCAGGAGGCTGTGCATATACACCCAAAATCCCAAGAGAAGAATGGGAGAGAGGATTGAAGTGTAGCAGTCGGGGGTGCTGGGGGGGAATGATCTCTCACTTTACCTCTTTCTGTTTTTCTCATCTCCTTTCTTCCCCTCCCCTCCCCTTCCCTCTCTCTCTTTTCTCTCCTCTCCTCCTCTCCTCCCCTCCTCTCCTTCCCTCCACTCCCCTCCCCTGCTTCTCTCCTCGTTTTCTTTCCACTCTCTCTCCCACCCTCCCTCTTATGAGCAGTGCCCTATGGTGAAATCTTCAAAAAAAATTTTTCCCCAAGGTCCCTTTGAATATGGCCACTAGATGGCAGCAAGGAATTAAATAAGCTCACTTTGCATAATGAGTTATCTTACCTATGGAAAGAAACATAACAAGATTGTTCAGTTTATAGCCATCCAGTGGAAGATCTGGATATAATCTGGATAGAATAAAGTTTCGCAAGTGATAGGCAAATTCTGGCAAAAAGTCCAGATGCAGTAAATCAATGCATTGCCTCTTTAGCAAAGTAACGTCTTGGGTTTTATATGTTTATATATTCATATGCAGAGTAAACACATATCCTGTTTTTTGCACTGAAAAGTCTGTGTCTTCAGGAAACTTCTCAGTTCTGGGTAAAAGGGAATAGTCATTCACTTTACTTACAGTGTTGATAAATTCTAAGTACCACTGGTTCGCTGTTGGGTTTCACTTGAAACATAATTTCCCATAGCAATATTATGTAGGTCCATTAGATTTCTCAAACTAACTGAAAAATGTGTATATAACGTCCTGAGTCGGGAGAAAGCTAGTAAATGAAAACAGGTAAGGGGCTGAAGCATCTATATTTTATTGCAGAAAAAAGTTTCTCACATAGTGCTTACAAATAAATACTTAAAACTTTTAAAGAATAAGGCTAATAAATCTTTGAAATCTGTAGCAATTTTTCTCTACCAATTTCTACTGACTTAGCGAAATTAGCCAACAGATGCCCCCAAAATGCATTCGGTCTGCAACTGATCTCTTATTTTTAAAATATAATACTTAAAATTAAACGTTAAATAACTAGACTACTCATTCACATTAAGAAAATCTCATTATTCCAGGCATATATAGCTCAATTTTTTTTTCTTTTAACCACAAGCCAGGAATTGACAATCATATTCTATTATAAAATGAACTTTGAAAATAGCCAACTTCCGGGCTAGCAAGTGGTGTGGTGGTTAAGGACGCTGGACTCCCACATGGCCAACCACGGTTCAAGTCCCAGACCTGGTAGCTTGTTTTCTTGCTTTCCCTCTCTCTCTCCCTCTCTCTCTCTCACTCTGTCCCTCTCTGGTCAAATTAAAATAGATAAGTAAGTAAATAAATAAATAAAATAAAATAATTCTTAAAAAAAAAAATAGCCAGCTTTGTGGAAATCACTGGAATTCAGCTCACCAGTCACTGTTAGCAAAGCTGACTTTCTATACTCACAGAAATATACAGAAGTCAAGGCCTGGCTCTTTTTTTTTTTCCTACTAAACTTTCTGAAATTTTGGAAAATGCAGTGTTGACTGCAAGTGTAAAAAAAAGAAAGGAGAGGAAATGACTTTTTCTGGAGTAAGAGACATCTGTTTAATCAGTCTACAGCAAAGGGTGGAAATTCAATCTTCTGCTAATGGTCACCAAGACTGCATAAACATATGTCAATGTCTATGGAATCCTAACATTCCACAGCTGCCTTTGGAAAAGCTTGAACAGAAAGAATATGATCACATATATTCCACATTTACTAGGAAATCTTTCTCTTTAGGGCCCATGCATGTGTGGAGAGAAAGAGACAGAGAGAGACAGTGAGAGGGAAAGTGAGAAATCATTTCGCAGTGGGGATGGCCACACCACAATCCCTTTTCCTCCATTCTCCTCCCGGGATTGTGGGCATGCACACACACATGCCCACTGTGAGTTTCAAGCCACTGGATCTGGGACTTGATCAGTGGTCGGCCATGTGGGAGTCCAGTAATGTAACTGCTACACCCTCTGCTGGCTTCAAATTTTTAAATTTTTTAAAAATAAAAAATGATGAAAAATTAAGAGTTCTCAAAACTAATTTTAAAACCAATTTCACTTAACTGCAACATTTAGAGGTACAAAATGGTGGAACTGAGACCAGTGAAAAGCAAGCAAAGTGCTCTGGGTTACTGAAAGAATTTTTAAAATCATATATAAAGATTATTGGGCCAGCTGATGGTGTGGTAGTCAAGGTGGCTGGATCCCATATGGCCAAGTGAGCGGTTGAGTCCTAAGCCAGCAGCTTGAGAGACATGCTGGGTGTGTGTGCCTGCATGCCCAAAATCCCAAGAGGAAAACGGAAAAGAAGGGATTACAGAGTAGCCATGCCACTAAGGGGTGATTTCTCATTTTCCTTCTCTCTCTCTGTCTGGGTCTCTTCAGCTAGTGTATGCACCCAATAGTAAAAACTAAAAGAAAAAAAAAGATTGTTTATCATTAATATTCAATCTCTGCTGAGGTTACTGTAAGTGAGGGACAAGAGAGAACCTCCACTAACATGCCCTTTTCTTTCTTTTCCTGGTTTCTCATTTTGTTGACATTCTTTCCCCTTTTACTTTTATCTAATCTTCTGATTTTGATGATATATTTTCTCCTCCATTCCATCTAATTATAAGATAGAAATTTTCATGTTCCCGGGTCTTTAATTTTCCTGGTTAAATTTAATTACTTGCAAATGATATAAAGGTATTATTTAACTCATGATGTTTAAGATACTTGCAAATAAATAGAGGTTTCAAAGTGAAGACGTCAAAATAGCTATGGCAAATCAAAATGTCCAAGACAAAAAATTTGAAACTTCTTGTTTGAATTTAAAGTAAACAAAAAAACCCTCATATACTACTCTCACTTACACTGATTAATAATTTATACATAGGGACCAGCAGTTAGCGTAATGACTATGTCGCTAGACTCCCACATAGTTGACCGCGGTTCGAGTCCCAGACCCGGTGGCTTAAAACTCAAGCCGGGCGCATGTGCATAGGTGCCCAATATCCCAAAAGGAAAATGGAGGAGAAGGGATTGCAGCATGGCCATCCCCCCTGGGGGGTGATTTCTCGCTTTCTGTCTCTCTGTCTTTCTCTGCCTAGCAAGTGCATGTGCCCTATGGCAAAAACCTCTCAAAAAATAATAATTTATACATAAATTCAATATACTAAGTAAAATCAAATTAGGTTGAAATTTGTTACCTAACCTCAAATAATTCATTAGTTTTGGTTTAATTATATTGAAATCTAAATGCTATCTCTGCATCTCCTAGCATTATTCATGTAGTAGGCACTTTACTGCTACAATGCAAAACACCAGTGAAATGAATGGGAAAATATAGAATAATAACCAAATATCATAGGGGACCAGTATTATGATGTACATGCTTCAGCTGAGGAATCCAGTTTGGACACAACAAAATGTCATCATCTTAAAAGCAGTGCATTTCTGATCTGCTGGTCGCTGTGAAAATTTGGAAACAACAAGAGCTGCAGCAAAAAAATCCTATATCCAAGTGTGTTCCAACCACAAGAAGATAGCTGGTCCATAGCAAATTCAAGAAAACTGGGTGCACTATTAGGATGTTAATTGAATTTAACAATGTTTTCATTTTTCAAATTCAGGGACTGGACCCATCCATCAAGATCCCTTTTGAAATCAACTGGTAAATCCAGGTTCTGCCTTTCAGCATGCTGCCTTATCTCCAAACAGCTATTTAGGAGGAAGGATCTGTTGTCCTGGGAGGTAAATGCTTTCTACAGCTAAAGTTAATCAGGGCAACTTCAAAGGGAAAAAATACCAAAGTCTGGCTGTGTTAGGGCAACTTCATTACAAAGCTAATTTCTGGTGAGATCACTTCTTTTTGAATTGTCCTAGATAAGCACTTTTGTTTTCCCTTTCGTGTTTTCTTAATTTAAAGTCAAGGGTTTAATAGTTAAAACACAAACAACTCTTCATCCCCCCAAAACACAATTCATCTTGTCCAAGATTCTACTTGCCTTATAATCATACAAATCACCAGAAGGGAGCCTGCAAAGCATTTCCTCAGGGAGGGTCCATTCTCCTTCTGCCGCTGGTGCATTTCTCCACCACATTTGTTACAACAACGACACATGCAAAAGAAATACCCCACCAGAGGCATAAAAATGACAAAGAGCAGGCCCAGAAAAGCACATATAATAATCCCCATTTCATAGTAGACAACCTGCAATTCAAGCAAAAGAAACAGCATATCCAGTCAGGAAAAATAGGTCAAAAATTCCACCGCAGACACATTTTATTTTTTCAAACCTATTTGCCATGACAAGCTGAATCTTAATGTGTGTACACACAAGCACACACACAGGGGACTTCAAAAAGTTTGTAGAAAAATGAAAGTATGAGTTTATTTCAGTATAAAATGTTTATGAAATCCAGTCACACCTTCATAATACACATTTTCCATGAACTTTTCCAAGACTGACGCACTACCATACAGCTCCATTTTGAAGTTCCTTCTTAAAACAGAAAGCAAGGAATTGAGCTCCTAATTTCCCAAGAACCAGCATTACTTCTAGATACAATTGTGTAACCCAAATACACCTCATAATTACTGCTGGCTTTACTCCAAGATAAATAAAAACTAATGCAATTGGATGATAAAACCTGACCTTATTCTATTTCATTTTGTGGTTACTCATATTTGCAGAGTGGCAGAAAATACAGGTTGGCAGTTTGCAACTAATGGACAAGCTATTTAGCAATGGATTCTCACGCCAAATTGAGTAAAGTGAAACAAAACACAAGTCTTCTCCTAGGAGCAAATGTTATGTCTTGGAATAAAGCTCTGAAACTGGAGTTAGAATCTATTTGCATCCCAGTAGGGGCATCTAAGATTCCTAAACTGCAAAATGTTACATTAGCATTAACCTCAAAGGATATAGTGATGGACAGGTAATTAAATGCTTTAATGTGAAAACAACTAGTCAAGTGTCTACCACATAGTAAATATTTGAAAACTAGTAGTTAAATCTATGAGCAAATACTTAAGGTTATTAATCAGGTAGACATGGCACCTAAATATTATCTACTTCAATATTAAGGTCATAATGCTGAAAAGACATGGCCAAATTTTCCTGCTTTAAGTACAAACTAGTGTTTAAGCTAACCCCTAACCCACATCCAAGAAGAGTCATTATTAGTTGATTCTTTAACTCTTCTAAGGACTAACATCAGTAGTCAATTAGAAACCACCCCTAGGATCAGCAAGCTCAAGGAGCTGGACTCCCACATGGCCGATTCTACAGTCCTAGACACTGAAGTTTGAAAAACATACCAGGTTCATATGTGTGTATGCTCAAAATCCCAAGAGGGGACTACAGAGAAGAGATTGTGGCATGGCCATCCATTCGGGGGAGGGGGTAATTTCTTATTTTCCCTCCCTCTCACTCTCTCTGTCTGTCTCTCTTCAGCAAGCACAGGCACCCTATGGCAAAAATCTTTTAAAAAAAAAAAAGGTAGCCCTAGACACTAAACTCTTATATTTTGTTATTTCTCAACAAATATTCTAGTTATTTACTATTTTTAAAGGAATTTTAAATCCTTTCTAAATTCCAGGAGACACTGAACTCAAACCTAGGAGAGAAGGTATTCTGAGATGTTTTCAATGCACTAATTTTAGCTCCTAATATAAATTTTATACCCAACCTTCCCAATTACTGACTAAATACCAGACATTATCAGGAACAAGATATGTCACTTCAAGAGTTCACTTCTAGGCTAAAGTCTAGCCAAGGTCTGGCAGTACTTAGATTATTTGCTGATACATGAGGATCTTTGAGCTCTTAATAGATTATATCAAAGATAAAAATCAAGATTTTAATAAATAGAGATGTGTTGCTATCCATTCAAGAAATACTAAAACTAAAAGAGAAGACTAAAGATGGCAGAAACAAAGATACAATTAATAAATTAAAAATTAATAAGTTAAAAATCATCACGATGAAGACAATAGGGAAGAACAGAAAGTTCTGACAACAGTGGAGAACAGGGAGTTTTGACAAGAGTACCGCTATGTGTTGGCTAATTTGGACAAAGAACAACATAAAACAGCAGACAAGGATTTTACCTTCAGAGCCAAGACTACGTTTTCTGGCTGTGGGAATCGGAGCGGTAAGGAGTTTGCGTGGCAGAGCAGCATACATCAAAAAAACAGAGAAAGTCACATGAGTAAGTATCAGGACTGAGAACATCAATATCCTGCACAGAGAAAGCCAAGTGAAACTAGTATCGACATGGTGGGAAAGGAGTGAAAAACTTCAGTTGTGCATTAGAGAAACAGTGTTCGGGGTAGAGTTAAGTTCTGAAATTTACTTTTGAGTTTAAATTTGGATTTCTTGAGAGGTTCTTAATCAGTATGCTAATCAGCTATGGAAAGAAAAATTAGAGGCAAAGTTACAATGCTTAACACGCTAACCATGTGACCTGGCTAAAACAAAGAACTAGCAGCAGTCTAGAACTCCAGAGTCAAAGGCAACAGATTTCAAGACATCTTTTCTGAAGTGAAAATCTGATGGTGCCATTCCTTTGCTTAGTAGCTCCAAAAGGATTCCTATCATTTTTTTTTTTTTGAGAGGTTTTTGCTATAGTGCATGTGCGCTCGCCAAAAAGACAGAGACAGAGAGAAAGCGAGAAATCACCCCCCCAGGGGGGATGGCTACACCTCAATCCCTTCTCTTCCATTCTCTTCTCAGGAACTTAGGCACGCACGCACACATGCCCAGTGTAAGTTTAAGCCACCAGGCCCGGGACTCGAACCACAGTGGACTACTTGGGAGTCCAGCAACACAGCCATTATGCCAACTGCTGGTCCCATGGATTCCTATCATTTTTAATACAAACTTTTTAAATGTGTTCACATATTACCTAATCTTGGCTTCATGTCTCCCTTCTTAAGCATTCTTGACCATTCTAGTCCTGGTAAAGCATCATGACCCTTCTTTCCTTCTTCATTCTGGGTTCCCCATGCTGCATCCTTGCCTAGAACATTATCCCCTTTCTGTTCCTTGATGAATCTCTAAGTAAAACTGTTGCTTAGAGACTTTCCTTCAGAAAGTCTGGGTTTGCTCTCCACCCCTCTTTCATACTGCCACGGAGACTACCCTGCCAGCCCAGACCAACTACATCAGAATCTCAGGGAATAGGGCCTCGCTGTTACTACCAATACTACTCCAAGCCTCAGTTGGTTATCTCATCAACAGAATAGCAATAAATAGAGACCAAACCTATGAGGTTATTGCAAGAACTGCAGGAAAAAACAGCAGTAAGGAACATGACTTGTGCATCATTCTGTTCTAAGCACTTTACATGCACTATTTAACACATATTAAGTGAGTTGATCCACGTGAAGCCTTAGAGCAGAGCCTGCCAGATCAATACTCAACATATGTTAGCCTCATTCTCACTCTTCCCTGAGCTCCAATGAGCCTCAGACAACGATTGCAGTCATGCGCTCTTACACCACATTCTATGTAAACACCCCTTGACTAGACTTCCTTCACACAGGACAATGTGTATGCTTACTGGCAGTGTGGCAGCTCCCCCTAGGAGGGCAGGAAACAAGGAGCTAAGTCATCTACCTCTTGCAGCCACATAGGTGACAGCCAAACATCAGGAACCCTCTAATAAGATGGCCTGACATTTACTAAGTGCCAGATTGGTCCAATGACTGTTGCTGCTAGGATTATTAAAAGCAGCAGGGGTGAGTCCCAAACTCTTCACCTGCCCCCAGGGCAAGCTTCAAGAATGGAAATGGAAGTAACTGGTGAGTGAAATGTATGAAGAAGAGACCACCAACTGAATCTAGATGGGAGGTTAGAGTGGGGTAAGTTGCCATAAGCATGTGGGAATTCATTCAGGAAACCAAGGCAAGGAAACTCACAAATCCTACTGATAGGGCTGCACGGAATGATGAAAATGGCAGCAGCAGGTGGGAGTCCAGCAACACAGCCATTATGCCAACTGCTGGTCCCATGGATTCCTATCATTTTTAATACAAACTTTTTAAATGTGTTCACATATTACCTAATCTTGGCTTCATGTCTCCCTTCTTAAGCATTCTTGACCATTCTAGTCCTGGTAAAGCATCATGACCCTTCTTTCCTTCTTCATTCTGGGTTCCCCATGCTGCATCCTTGCCTAGAACATTATCCCCTTTCTGTTCCTTGATGAATCTCTAAGTAAAACTGTTGCTTAGAGACTTTCCTTCAGAAAGTCTGGGTTTGCTCTCCACCCCTCTTTCATACTGCCACGGAGACTACCCTGCCAGCCCAGACCAACTACATCAGAATCTCAGGGAATAGGGCCTCGCTGTTACTACCAATACTACTCCAAGCCTCAGTTGGTTATCTCATCAACAGAATAGCAATAAATAGAGACCAAACCTATGAGGTTATTGCAAGAACTGCAGGAAAAAACAGCAGTAAGGAACATGACTTGTGCATCATTCTGTTCTAAGCACTTTACATGCACTATTTAACACATATTAAGTGAGTTGATCCACGTGAAGCCTTAGAGCAGAGCCTGCCAGATCAATACTCAACATATGTTAGCCTCATTCTCACTCTTCCCTGAGCTCCAATGAGCCTCAGACAACGATTGCAGTCATGCGCTCTTACACCACATTCTATGTAAACACCCCTTGACTAGACTTCCTTCACACAGGACAATGTGTATGCTTACTGGCAGTGTGGCAGCTCCCCCTAGGAGGGCAGGAAACAAGGAGCTAAGTCATCTACCTCTTGCAGCCACATAGGTGACAGCCAAACATCAGGAACCCTCTAATAAGATGGCCTGACATTTACTAAGTGCCAGATTGGTCCAATGACTGTTGCTGCTAGGATTATTAAAAGCAGCAGGGGTGAGTCCCAAACTCTTCACCTGCCCCCAGGGCAAGCTTCAAGAATGGAAATGGAAGTAACTGGTGAGTGAAATGTATGAAGAAGAGACCACCAACTGAATCTAGATGGGAGGTTAGAGTGGGGTAAGTTGCCATAAGCATGTGGGAATTCATTCAGGAAACCAAGGCAAGGAAACTCACAAATCCTACTGATAGGGCTGCACGGAATGATGAAAATGGCAGCAGCAGGGATGCTGGGGAAACTGTTTCCTGAAAAAGATTCAAGAGGTGTGCATACTATTGGGTGGTTGGAAAAAGTCATGACCCATTTTTGCATAGAAAAACTATGTCATCACTTTTCTGACAACCCAATATTTATGGATTATTGGTAGAAAGCGATCACAAGTTGTCTGCCTGCACTGCCCAGCCAGGTCCTCTGTGAAGGTAGGAATTACGTCCTTTTATTTAGTCAAGCAGCCGCTAGCTGACAAGAGTTAGCTCAGCTTAGGCTGATACAAGGTGATATGTAATGCTTCCCCTCTTATACAACCAGATGTGTAGCATCTGCAGAGTGGCCTGTCCACATTCTCTGACCAAGAGAATGCACCCAGGCAATCTGCAAAACAGGATGTGAATTTGTATCTTTTTTTAAAATTATTTTACTTAACTTTATTTATTATTATTATGATTATTTTCCAGTTTGATCAGAGAGACAGAGAGAGAGATAGGAAGTGAGAAAGCAAGCCACCAGGTCTGAGACTCGAACTGTGGTTGGCCACGTGGGAGTACAGCGCCTTTAACCACCATGCCACTTGCCAGCCCTATGAATTTGTATCTTAAACACAGGAGTTAGCATATTGTGAGCGGGCAGTAGAGCACAGGCTAGATCAACGAGTTGCCTGTGTAATCTTTCCCCTACCTCCTCTGGTGGAGACAGACTATTCCTATGAAGACTAAATGAACTGACATTTGTAAATTATGCAGAAGGGTGCCTGGTACACAGCATATGCTATGCAACTGCTACAGCTATCATTCCTGTTTTAGGAAAACTGCTCATTATAGTTGTTTCTCGGATCTCTGTAGCTTCATCTGTCTGGTCCTCCTTCTTCCTTATGGGTCTATAACTCCAAGTCTTACTCCCCTCCCAGACTTGTCTCCAACCCAATACTCTATTGTCCTGATTCTAGAATCTATCACCAGTTCTCTGAAATCAAACACTGGGGACAGACATGCTCAAGTGGACAAATCTGCAGAGCCCCCAATTCAGGCACTGTATTCCTTCCTTAGCAAGCTGATGATTTAGTCACATTGGAGCAGAGGTTTACTTAAGCTGTCGCTATTTCTGCCCAGAGATAATTACCCATCATGGTATTTTGTAGTGAGTATGTAAAATGTACAGCTCTGAGGCTGTCATGATCTTTGCACAACCCCTGAAGATACTCAGATGAGAGCTGTTTCTTCCACATTAGTCATTTTAGGACTAGAGTCACAATGGCCTGGAAGGAGCCTTATTTTTGTGCATTGTCAGTTCAAAGATAAACTGGGTAGAAATCCCACTCTGTCATTTAGCCAGTAGGTGACATGAAGCAAATTCCTTAGCATCTCTGAGTACAGGATTTTCTTACATTTGCAATGTCAGAAATACTCCTTGAAGGAGTGTCGTTGTGAGGATTAGAGATAATATTAAGCCCCTAATCTAGTGTTTGGAACATGGTAGACAAGAAATAGTTGCCCTTGATATTAAAGAAAGGAAGATGACACATATTTTAATAAAAATATTTATTCAATCTTCAAATTAAAATGATAAAAATTCACTTAAAATGACATTTTAAGAGCATGTTGTATGAAGCAACTGAGTAGCTCTGGGTTTTGAGGTAAGTGTTTTGGTAAAGCTTTATTTCTCATTTGCTCTACTTGCCTGTAAGTCTTAGCTCGACTGCCAGCTCTACAGCGGAGTCTTTCCTGATGGCCTGAGTGCAAGGCGCCTCCCTCTGAAGGTTTGAGCCCTTTATCAGAACTGCCTCTCTACGATGCCAATCTCTCTCCATATTGCCCCGCACTAGCCCCCATACAAAGCACCTCAGACCAGGCAGCTCAAATAATGGACGTTTATTTTCTCATACTTCTGGAAGCTGCCAAGTTTAGAGATCATGGGTATGGACAGAGTTGGTTTCTTATGTAGCCTGTCTCCTTGCTTTGCAGATGGCCACCTTCTCCTTCTATTTTCACATGGTCTTCCCTCTGTGACTGTCTATGTCCTAACTTCTCCTTCTTAAGGACACTAGTCATATTGGATTAGACCCATCCTAATGACTTCATTTTAACTTGAATCACTTCTTAAATATCCTGTCCCCAAATACAGTGTCATTCCAAGGTACTGGACATTATGACTTTAATATACAAATTTTGGACACAATTCAACTCATAATATGTCTTATCATTTGGCTTCTCTCTTACCAACTCAGAGTTCTTGGAAAAAGGGCCATGCTTTGGCATGTTTGTGCTCCAATCCTGCATTGCTCCTAATGAGTACTCCACAAATATCGATAAAAAAATAAATCAAATAAAATCAATAAATCGAAAAAAAAGTAAAATGAAAAGCAAAAAACAAAACAAAACAAAAACAAAAACAAAAAAAAAAGTTCAGGAAGGAAAAATGGACCTAAGGACCTTAAAGTATTACTTTTCACTTTCATCTAAAATGCAGTAAAGAAGGGTTCCAGGAACCAGCAGTTAGCGTAATGGCTATGTCGCTGGACTCCCACGTAGTCAACCACGGTTTGTGTCCCGGACCTGGTGGCTTAAAACTCAGGTCGGGCACGTGTGCGTGCCTGCCCAAGATCCCGAGAGGAGAATGGAGGAGAAGGGATTGCGGCGTGACTATCCCCCCGGGGGGTGATTTCTCGCTTTCTGTCTCTATGTCTCTCTCTGTCTGTCTGGCGAGCACACATGCCCTATAGTGAAAACCTCTCCAAAAAAAAAAAAAAAAAAAAGTAAAGAAGGGTTCCATGAAGAGGAGTCATAGTTGTCTCCCAAAGTTGGGGCCATTCTGAACAAAAGCCTTGCAATTCTGAATGCTCCTGAACATTCTCATGAAGAAAGGTCACTGGAAGAATCCCTGCTCAGAAGATAACTGACTTAGCCGTCCAGACTCCTAGGCCATCAGAGACCGCAAAGGAAGACAAACACAGAACTGAATAAATCAAATCCAGGGCCAGCTGTCTAGATAACTCACATCTTGTGATTGCACTCATTGGTCATTGACCAGTAGGAGGAAGCTGGTTGGTGCTCGAGGATATCTATTGGTCCTTAATCATTTGTTGTGCTTTCTCAAACTTATGACTACTAATGTCTTTAACTCTGTGTTCAAAGACTTTTTCTAGAACCATGGACAGTCAGAAATACTTTGGAATTAACACTCCCCCACCCCAAGCAGCCTTCACCAGTGCCTCTCCAGTCTTGACGTATAGATACCTCCCTCTCTCACTCCTTCTTGGGAAGCTGGTATGTTGCTCGGTTTCCTACAGTTCCTCTACATGATAAAGCACTGTCACACCCCTGTGGCAGGTGGTGTAATCCCATCTTCTTATAGGCTGTCCTCCTTTCCCCACTTCTCAGCCTGTTTTCTTTGTATCTCCTAAGTAAATTATTAGGTCATCAGAAAAGTCGTGACATATTTTCTATGTTTTTCTATGCAAAAATACATCTTGACTTTTCCAATGACCCAATATTTGCCCTTGAATCTTTGGGTTAGGGTTGTTTGGTGGGGGTAGGGCTGGGGATCCTACCTGACATAGCAACACTTAACAGACTAAATTCAATCAGAAAGATCCCTTCAAAGATGTCTAGTTTGTTTGGTATCTTTGCTTAAGTAAATCTCTTTTCTTTGAATAGCTGTGGAAAGCATGATTAGTTCCACATAGAGTAGGTTTCAGTTTATTCATGTGGGCTCAGTTCTGTATCCTCTATTTCACCCCACCCCAATGGTTTCTATCCATTTGCAAAAGCACATGGAGGCAGAGAGGAAATCAAGAACCAAGAATCCCCAGATTTACAGAAGCTCCAAATCTAATACCAAGCCATGTGCACAGGAACCATTCACCTGAGAATCGTGCCATGGGCAGCAGTAATTCAGTTCATACTTGCCAGGCTCCTCCTCAGCATCATCTTGGAGTCTTGAAACCTTGTCCTCTGAGTCCTGGCTCTGATGTATCATCCCCTATTTCTACCCGTTCCTTGGCGGAATAGGCTGCTAATGGCATGCTGTTTTTTAATATAAATAATAAAAATAACAGTCATTTTATTCTTCTGAGGGGTATAAGCCAACATGGGCAATCATGTCTGTGAGATATAAGTGGAGCCAGTTAAGAAGGAAAACGCTCTCCACAGTATCCAGGAAGGCTTTCTATACCAGGGAATACCCCGTTCATTATCTTTCACACCATCTTCCCTGCTGTTGAATAGGAAGGGCTTTCTTTTTCCTATTTTTTTTTTTTTTGGAGAGTTTTTTTTGCTGTAGGGTACGCGTGCTTGCCAGAAAGCCAGAGAGAGACTGAGAGACAGAAAGCGAGAAATCACCCCCCTAGGAGAGATGGCCATGCCGCAATCCCTTCTCCTCCATTCTCCTCTTGGGATCTTGGGCACGCATGCACATGCATCCAGCGTGAGTTTAAGCCACTGGGTCTGGGACTCGAACTGCAGTTAGCTACATGGGAGTTTAGCGACATAGCCATTACGCTAATTGCTGGTCCCAGGAAAGGCTTTCTTTATTGGCTTCCAAGTTTACCTTTTCTCTTGAGTCTCATTTTATTGCAAATTGAGAATATGATAGGCCATTTGCAAAAGGGTTCAAAGTATCCAAGCACCTTAAGAATTGGAAAGGAAAAAAAAAAAATGAATTGGAAAGGGTTGGGACCAGCAGATGGCGTAATGGTCACATCGTGAACTCCCACGTGGTTGAGAGGGTTCGAATTCCAGACCCTGTGGCTTCAAACTCACTCTGGGTGCATGTTTGTGTGTGCCCAAAATCCTGAGAGGAGACTGGAGAAAGATTGCAGTATAGCCATCTCCTGTGCGGGGGTAGTGGTTTCTCGCTTTCTGTCTCTCTGTCTCTTTCTGTCTCTTGAGCAAGCACACGAGCCCTACAGAAAAAATCTTTAAAAAAAACAGAATTGGAAAGGGTCAATTCAGCATCTCTGTGTCCCCTAGCAATGGGTTGATTCATGTTACAATAATGCCTTAATGGTGAAGCTCATTAAAAACTCCCAGGTGCTTCCAACATACTTCTTCCTCTTCCTCCTCCTCCTCCTCACTTTTTTCTTCCTGGGCTAGCTGGTCCCTCCTTGACCACATAGCAGATGGCTGATTTTTGTTTTTTTAAGTCTGCCTACAGATTTGGAGATCGAGATTCATCTCCTACTGACTCTACATCAACAAACATCCAAATACATGGTGGATCAAAGTGCTCGGATATGATGAGAGATGCCAATGAAATAGTCCAGAGACCTTGAGAGATCAATAATCTTCTTATCTCAGAATAGCCCTAATTAGCAAACCATACCCCCCTTGCTTTTTAAAACCCAATAAAAGCTCCTGACCCCTTCCTTTAGGGCCAATGTAACTCTCAGCATCAGGCCCTTTTCCACCTTTGGGAAACTGGATAAATTCTTTTCTATCCTTTGTCTCTCTTGAGTTCGTGAATTCTTTCACAGCCCACACCCAACCACCCTAACAATTTGTAACCACAGTATCTGAAGAAACTACTTAACTAGGCAGTTTACGATCCTCCCCACACTGGGAACACTAGCATTCAGATTTGTTGTGCTGGACATAAAGAACATCCAACCTGTACATCTGCTTTCTGATAAGCTCCTTCATACCAGGAAAGGAGAGAACAAAATGCCTTACCTTGCAGGACCAAACACCTGGCAAACAGATTTAACTATTATTTATTATCCTACACTCAATGCAACAAACATTTGTCTGTTTGCTTCACAAGTAACCTACACTCATTACAAACCAAAATCAAGAGCATTCTTCTGTTTAAGTAGTCTGACAAAGCAAATGGAGGAATGAATTAGCAACACTTTGGGTGTTAGGTAGAGATATGCAAGTGGCCTTGACACCTCTAAAAATTCTGCCCTCACCATAGCCAGGTGTTCTAGGCCCTCTGATCATCAGGTCTCAACTAACCTTTCCTCCTCTCTCTGACCTGGGGCTTGCTTCTACCATACCTCCACCTCTTTTTCACAAAGTTCCTTTCCTGCAGCCTAGAATGTGGGCAGAGCTGCCTCCCCACTGGCTCTAGCCCTCCTATTCTTAGAACAGTCAGTTCCTCTAGTAAGAGCACCTGGCCAGGATTAGCTATTTCTCTACTTTCTTCTACAAATTACTTACAGATCTTATTCCATCTTTCTTCTTCTTTGTATCATTAAGTATGATCTCTGCTGTTTTGCTCTTAGCATCTGAAAACCAAGGACAACTCTACCTCCCTTCCAATTCTAGTCAAGCCAACACACTTAAGCAGGTGCTCAAAAAACATTGTTCAAACATGAAGCTGCGTTTTAACAAATTGTGTTTTAAAGCAAAGTACACAGTCACTGTTTCTAAGCTTTTAAAACAATTCTACTTGGAAAGTTCTCCCTTAGTTAAGAAATGGCATACTATTTATTTTTGGGAAAATTCATTTTAAAATAATATACAGCTTGAAAACTTTTCTTCAAACACTACTTTGGAAATTTCTGCAATACCTCAAATGGGAATCTATGAGACAGTTCAGTATTTCATAAAAGTTCTTAGTCAAAAAACATTATTCAAACTATGTTAGATAAATGATCACTTAAAGATTTGCTTTCAAGTTAGCGAAAATTGTTCTCACACATTTTTTAGTAACAAATAGAATAATAACAAATTACCTTTTCATAATCAATTGAGGGCTCAATCTTCTTCTGTATGATTTTTGTGAAAATTTCTGGAAAAAAAATCCACAAAATTATTATTAGCAAAATTATTTTTAAGTAAAAATATAAAATGCATATCTAGAAAAAAAGCCTATATATGTTTACAAGTTATTATACCTCTATATAGTAGGCTTATAATTTTATTCCATTCTTAATGAAGGGAAATAACTGAGTTAATGGGTCTTTAGTCAGAAACAAAAAATAGAGGACAAATATTTTTGATTTATTATTTTGCTAATGACAGAATATGAGAGAACTGCCAATTTTAAGAGTTCCTGGTTTCTCACAATGCATATTAATATTTACCAGCAAACTGCATAGAGTTCGTTGATAATCACTGACAAAACATTACATTGAAATTGCTTATTCTTAATGCTATCGAACCACAAATGCAAGTATTTTTCAATAATTCCAAGTTTGCATAATATTTACAAATAAAAGGAATCTTAAAATTAACTTAATCCAAGTTCTTTTTCTTTTCCCTTTTTTAAAGTTTATTTATTTATTTCTTCCATAAACAATAGAAACAGAAAAGGAAAAAGACAGTACTTCCAACAGGATCTTGATGCCATGATTCACCCCTCGGTTTCACCCAGCCCTGACTATGGGTACTCATGTGCCCAGTGTACACAGGGAGGTCTCTGGACATGAACCCAGAACCTTCCCATGTGAGTAAGCCTCACAGAGCATAATGTTTTACTGCTGTGCCACCATCTAGTTCCCTAATCAAAGTGTTCCTAATATGAGGGATCCCTCTGTTTCTGTCTCCAAGCAATGAGTGAAACCAGGGAATGCTAAGCAAAATTGGACTTTTTCTCTACATGTCTACCTGAGGCATTGTCAAGGTCTCATATAGATCTGAGGCCAAAGAAAATGAAGAGCCATCTCTTTCTCTAAACTCACATGTAGGGATCATATGAGACACCTGAGGCCTAGATAGTGAGACCTGCTTAAGAACCACACAATTGAGATAGGAGTTAGACCCACTTATAGGTAGAATAGGGTAAGAGCCCTGAAAGAAAGTCACTGTGTTTTACTTTTTTTAATGAAGTCTCTGTGTTTTTCCTCTATGGTCTGATAAATGTATAATATATACCCCCTTTACATATCTCTAAAGAATTTATGAATCCTTGGTAATAAGGCAGGAGATAGAGATATTGAGCATATGGACAGGATAAGGCCAAGATGGAGTCACAGTGGCTAAGTGTTCATAGTCAAAAGCTGGCTACATTGGAACCCAAAACAATTTTAGCTATGGGCTACAGTTTCTATTTAATAACTGTATTCTAACAAGAAGTACAGAATGCTATGATCTACTGACCCCACAAAGAATAGAGTACTAAATCACTCAGACTACCTTGTAATTATTGTTTAAAGCCCACTTCCTTATCAGAAAGCCAGCCCACTGCTCGGACTGCTAAATAACATTTCACCTGCAACTCTTCTTTGGCAACCCCTGCCACTACTTTGGAAGCTCTTTCTCCTTCCCTAATAAACTCCGATTTACTCCCCTCTCTGTGTCCATGTCTCTAATTCTTCATGTGCGTAGGACAATAAGCAGCACTGGTGTTGGATCTGATCACCTAGCACTCCTGCATTACAGTGACTCATGAGGCAGACCAAGGCCCAGGTCTTCCTTATCCTGTCTAGGGCCCTTTCTACCACTCTGCATATGGCCTTTTATCCAGAGGGAGCTTCTGCAGTGCTAGGCCTGTATCTATTATTACACCTGAAGTACAGTACTGGGAGGGCAAAGAAATCCCGCGGTGAATTATTTAAAAAAAAAAAAAAAAGATGTTCAGGGACCAGCAGGTGGTGCAATGGTTAAGGCACTGGACTCCCTCCCATATGGTCGATAGCAGTTCGAGTCCCAGTCCTAGCAGCTTGAGAATCACACTGGGCATGTGTGTCTGCATGCCCAAAGTCCCAAGAGGAGAATGGAGGAAAAGGGATTGTGGCGTGGCTACCACTCCCACCACCAGGGATGATTTCTCACTTTCTCTCTCTCTGTGTCTCCAGTGAGCTCATGCACCCTATAGCAAAAATCTCTCCTAAAAACAAATCAAACAGAAAAACAATGACATTCAGATTTTCATGCTGGGAGACAAAGCAAGCCACTTCCCAACTGGGATTTCTAGAAATCAGCTTTCCTCCTGTACACAGCAGAGACATGAGCAGATTATTTTTTTCTCTTTTGCTTTTTTTCATCAAGCACATGTGCACAACAGAGACAGAGGAAAATGAGAAATCATCCCCCAGAGGGATAGTCACATTGCAATCCCTTCTCATCCATTCTTCTCTCAGGATTTTGGGCACACACACACGTGCACCTAGCATGATTTTCAAGTTGCTTGGTCTGGGACTTAAACCGTGATCAACCATGTGGGAGTCTAGCACCTTAACCATTATGCTACCTGCTGGCCTCATGAGCAGATGTTTTAAAAATTATGCTGTAAGAACAGGGATTTTCAAACTGGTAGGATTTTCATACAGTAGTGGGAACCCTAGAAGTTTCTTCTTCACAGTACTTCACAGGCTATCCAGAGACAGGAGGAAGCCTCAGGTCTATTTGATAGGTCAGGCTTCTGTTTAAAAATCACTGGTGTTAAGGTTGGGCACTGGATTCCACATGGCCAACTGCACGGTTTGAGTCCAGGCATGGTGGCTTGAAATCACAATTCACACTGGGCACATGTGTGTGTGTGTGTGCTTAATGTCCCAAGAGGAGACAGGAGGAAAAGGGATTGTGGCACGGCCGTCCCTCCTGGGGGATGATTTCTCACATTTCCTCTCTGTATCTTTCTATTCCTCTCTGGTGAGCACACACATTCAGCAGCAAAACTAAAACAAAACAAAGCAAAAACAAAAGTATAACCACTGGATGAAAGGGCCTACTTTTGATTTGAAGAAAAAAAGATGAGACCTGATGATGGTGCAATGGTAACTTTTTCAAAGATAAGACAGACAATTCATCTTGTAAACAGACCGTGTAAGCATACAGTATCCATAAATACAGTACCAGGCAGTAAATGTATTGATTTCTTCCTAATAACATTTTCTCTTCTTTTTACAATAAAGCTTACTTTATTGTAAAAATACAGTATATGAGGAGGCCAGCAGGTGGTGTAATAACGAAGGTGTTGGACTCCCACACGGCTGACCACAGTGCAAGTCCCAGAGGCTTGAAACTCATGCCAGAGGTGTGTGTGTACATATCCAAAATCCTGAGAGGAGAATAAAGGAGAAGGAACTGTGGCGCGGTCCTCCTCCCTGGGGTGGTGGGGGGTGATCTCTCACTTTCTCTGTCTCTGTCTCTATCCAGGGAAGTGAAGAGAGGGAGAGAGAGAGAGAACAAAACATACGTGTTAACTGACTATTGATGTTATTGGTAACACTTTGGTTAACAGTGGGCTATTAGTAGTTACGATTCAATTTAGAGAACAGATTTTTGACTAGATAGGGAGTTAGTGCCCCTAACCCCCATCATTCAAGGGTCAACTGCACATAGTAGATACAGTGTAGAAGACTGTCATTTTGACCAGACAGCATTCATTCATTTACATTTCCTTTCATTAAAACAGGGCCAGCCAGTGGTGTGGTGGTTGAGGTGGTAGCTTGAAAAATATGCTCGGTGCATGTGTGCGTGCCCAAAGTCCTGAGAGGAGAATGAAGAAGGGATTGCAGCTTTACCATCCCCCTTTGAGGAGTGCCTTCTCACTTTCCATCTCTCTCTCTCTTTCTCTCTCTCTCAAGCACATATGCCCTACAGCAAATTAGGAAAAATTAAACAAAACCAAACAAATAAATGAAAGCAAATTAAAAACCTGAATTTGGAGGGAAGAACTGCCCCCTTCATCCTCTCATACTTTGTGGACTATGTGAATGAGAGCCCAGATCCATAAAGATGGAGTCCCACTAGGTCAACAGGTCTCCAGGTATGATCTATGAACCCCCTTGGAGTGCCCAAGACATTTTCAGGGTGTCCATGAGGACAAAATGAAAGATGGTACTTGCCTTTTTGCTACGCTGACATTTGCACTAGAGTGTAAATGTGACAGTGGAGAAGACTGCTGGTGGCTCAGCACAAACCAAGGCAGTAGCCAACGTTCATTATACTCTACACCATGCATTCACGACAGTGTCGGTTACACTTACAATATTCTTGGTAAAACAGTAGTAGTCATTTTAATTAAATCTCAAACTGTTGTGTGTACTGAATAGAGCTCTTCCATGTGCCTGGAATTATGATATGCAAAAAAGTGCGGGCAAACGTGGTGAACTATTAACTAAACTAGCCTCATTTTTCTGGGAACATCATTTTTGTTGTTGTTGTTGAAAGACTATCTACTAGACCTCGGTATCTACTAGACATTTTCTCTAAAATGAAAAAGGTGAAGCTTACAACCTCAAAAAAGCCACTGCTAAGATTTGTTGTCAGTGATAAAATTAAAGCTTAAGAAAAAATTAGAATTTTGCAAAATGAGCCATAAGGCTGACAGCGACCTAATACACTTTTCTAATGAGATCAGTGGGGATCCTAAGGAATTTTTTAATACTTTCTGCAAAATAAAATATGTCAACATGTAGAATATCTGCAAAATTCAGTGAGCCAATATCTTCCAGATGATTTAGGAATGACGTCACGAAATCAGTGCATGAGACAAAGATCCTTCAAAGTGGAAGCCAGGCCAATAGATTTCAATATATGAAGGATGAAAAATTCACTCATGTAGTTTCCAGATTTACATTGCAAATGGCTTTAGAAAACTAGCACTTGAATAGTTTTGGTGTAGTGTCAAAGAGAAATAGCCACAGAAATTAAATATCCACAGAGATCCAAAGAGATTACTACAATGCTTCTCTCTTTTATAACTACCTATCTCTATGAGAGAACATGTTCATTTCATATATCAACTGAACAATATACCTCAACAAATTGAATTTAGACATAGATATGAGAATCCAGCTGACCTGCATAAAGCCAGGTGTCAAAGAGACTTGTAAATCTGTAAAAACTAATGCCACTCTTCTTTTTTTTTTTTTTTTTTATTTGGAGAGATTTTTGCTACGGGGCGCGTGTGCTCATCAGAGAGACAGAGAGATAGAGAGACAGAAAGTGAGAAATCAGCCCCCGGGGGGATGCCCACACTGCAATCCCTTTTCCTCCATTCTCCTTTTGGGATCTTGGGCACTCATGCACACGCACTCGGCGTGAGTATAAGCCACCGGGTCTGGGACTTGAACCACGATTGACTACATGAGAGGCCAGCAACATAGCCATTACACTAACTGTTGGCTGGTGCCATTCTATTTTTTTTATTTTTTTTTTTTTTTTTTTAGTTTGTTGCTCTAGGGGGCATATGCTTTTTTTTAATCTCGAGTCCTTTTATATTCGAGCCACTTACAGGCAAAATGAGAAATCACCCCCTGGGGTCCATGCCACCGGCTGCAATTCCTTCTCCATTCCCCTCCTAGGATCTCAGGCAGGCACACACACAGGCCCAGCGTGAGTTTTAAGCCACTGGGTCTGGGACTCGAACTGCAGTCAGCCATGTGGATATCCAGTGACACAACCGATATGCGGTCTGCTGTTCCTTGTAGTTATTTTTAATAAAATTATGTTATTTATAGAAAGGGTTTATTACAGTTTTTAAGTGATTTAACAATAAATAGTTAATTCTGAGAGAAGCACACAAAAATTCTTTGGGGCTCTGGATAATATAGCTGTGAGAACTTCTGGACTGAGCCAGAAACAGAGTCCCCATCCCCACAGTGCTTAGTTTAGGGGTCAGCAGACCACACAGTTTTAGCCAAGGAGGGACAGGCCTGAGTCTTGGCTTTTGAGCAGAGACATGCTCACTCACAACCCCCTCCTTAGGCTATGGTAGGAAGGTTGTTGGTCTGGAGCCACCACCACCGTCCTCCAAGCATAAGGCAAGAGACAGAGAATGAAGCCAACAAATGGGAACTGGTGCCAAAAGGCCCCGGCGATCTCTCTGAGGTCCCATCTTGAATGGGATTTATCTGTACTGCACGTGCTAAGGAGACGGCCTGGAAGGCACAGAAAACAGAGCAGTCTTGGGAACCAGCAGTTAGCGTAATGGCTATGTCGCTGGACTCCCACGTAGTCAACCGCGGTTCGTGTCTTGGACCCGGTGGCTTAAAACTCACGCCGGGCGCGTGTGCGTGCCTGCCCAAGATCCCGAGAGGAGAATGGAGGAGAAGGGATTGCGGCATGACCATCCCCCAGAAGGGAGGTGATTTCTCGTTCTGTCTCTATGTCTCTCTCTCTCTCTCTGTCTGGCAAGCGCACGCGCCCTATAGGGAAAAACCTCTCAAAAAAAAAAAAAAAAAAAGAAAGAAAAAGAAAACAGGGCAGTCTCTAAGGGCACACGGGCTGTTGTCATGGAGGCTCATCATAGGGAGATGCAATATGTGCTTCTCCAACAGCCACTTTGAAGGGGTCCTTATGTTTAGTCTTGGTAGACCTCTCAGGGAGTGTGGACAGACAGCGAGCAACCCTGACTGTGAGCCCCACAAGGGGTTGCTGCAGACAAGAGCTAAGTCTGCAAAAAATAGCTCTGGAGTTCTGAATTCGGGCCTGTCTCTTTCACACACATACCACCAGGGTAGGGGGTGGCAATGACCGACAGTCTTCAGTTTCATGGGATTCTACTGCAACGTCTCACTACACTTTATTTAACAGGGCTTTACCAACAGTACACAAAGGGGAAATCAGCAGCACCGGATTTAAAATGGTGCCAGCTAGAGGCTGTTTGAAGGAGCTTGAAGAAATCTGCAAATGTGGAATGAAAAACTTCTGCAGCATCAGGTTGATGAAGCTAATTTATTGACTTGGCTTATTGTTTCTGACACCCCTCCACGTGACATGGGGGCCTTAAGAATTAAAATAAACTTTCCAGCAGAGTGCCCATTCAAACCATCAAAGATCACATTTAAAACAAAGATCTATAGGGGCCAGCCAGTGAAATGGTGTTAAGGGTGTTGGACTCCCACATGGCTAACCAGGGTTTGAGTCCTGGACCTGGCAGCTTACTTTCTCACTTTCCCTCTCTCTCTCATTCTGTTCCTCTCTGGTCAAATTAAAATTAATAAATAAAGTTAAATAAAATAATTCTTTAAAAAGAAACAAAAAACCTCACAAAGATCTATCACCCAAACATCAATGAAAAGGGGCAGATCTGTTTGCCAGTAACTGGTGCTGAAAACTGGAAGCCAGCAACCAAAACCAACCAAGTAATCCAGTCTCTCATAGCATTAGTCAATGACCCCCGAGTCTGAGCATCCTCTCCAGGCTGACTTAGCTGAAGAATACTCTAAGGAACTGTAAAGAATCCAGTAAGAACATTGAAGAGTTTACAAAGAAATATGGAGGAAACAACCTATGGACTAAAATCTGCCACCATTGATTTCAGCAAGTATGAGAAGAGACCTCCAACAGTGCATTCAGACAACCCGCAAAGCAAGAGTGGAAAACTGACACATGCCACCACCTTTGCTTGTGGCAGTTACTAACTTTCTACAGTTTTCTTAATCAAAAGTGGTCTAGGTGATGTGTAAAGAAAGGATTAAAATTTTTAATTTCTTTAAAAAAAAAGCAAAACAAACAAACAAACAAAAGTACATGTAACAGAAGCTTCTCTAACAAGCTGTGGAGGTAAAAAAATACCATGGGCCAATGGCGCTTCAGAAGTGCATCCTTCTCTCCAGTCCCTCTGAGATCATGGTGGCCCTTGGTGTGCTACAAATGGTCTCAGCTACCTTTATCAACACTATCTCCCAGGAGCTACCACTGTCCTTTCTCTCTATGATAGCCAAAAACCCACCCAAGGCTTTGGAACAGGGATATCCTCACTTGCTGTGGTGCAGAGCAGTACTATCTGATGGAATATAAAGTGATGGCCCAGCCATGGTAGCACAGACAGTAGGGTACTGCTATGAAATGCTAGGATGATAGGGGAAGACACAGGCTTAGATACTGGGTGGACCTGAACACACCAGGCATGCCTGTAATCCTGGCTAGCGGGAGGACTGGAGGAGGTGGGATCTCAACATGATGGGACCCTGTCAGAGATACCTGATTCTCTTTGTTTCTTGGTTGCTCTTTTTTAACATGCCAGAGTGCAAGTATATTCACACACACAAGCTAGGGAGAAAGAAAGAGTGCCTCAAGAGGGCCTAGTCATGCCACAATCCTTCTTCCTCTAATTCTCCATTCAGTCAGTATCCTGGACACACAAATGCATGCCTGTCTTGTTTGTCCAGTCACCAAGGCTAGAACTTGAACCCTGGTAGGCCTATGACATCCAGCTTCCTCTGCACAGCTTTTAACACTGCACAGTAGGGTTGGCCTCCATCTCTCTCTCTTTCTCTCTCTCTTCACTTCTTATGAAGAAAATAAATAAACCGACAAGAACAAAAGCAAAAGAATTGGAACATGCCACTTATATAATTTTAAGTTTTCTAATAGTCACATTTATAAAGTAAAAGGAAGGGCCAGCAGGTGGCATGGTGGTTAAGGCACTGGACTCCCACATGGCCAACCAACCACCTGAGTCCTGGACCTGTGGCATGCTTTCTCCCTCTTTCCCACTCCCCCATCTCTCTCTGGTGAGCGCATATGCCCTAAAACATGTTTTAAAATTAAGTAAATAATTCTTTAAAAAAAGTAAAAGGAACTAAGCAAGTAATTTATTTTTAATTAATTTTAGTAAATATATCTTATTTCAATATATCAAAATATTATAATTTTAACATGTAATCCATAAGAATTATTAAGATATTTTATAATCTTATATTTATACTAAGTCTTTGAAATATGGTATCTACTTTTCATTTAATATGGGTCTGCTTCAGTTCAGATCAGCCACAGTGCAAGTGTTCAACAGCCATGTGGGGCCAGTGGCATTCATGACACAGCACAGGTGTAGAGGCTGCAGCTCATCTGGCCAACGCCCACCCTGGAGCAATTCTTCTTCACTCAAGGTGGCAGAAACTCTATCCATTCTTTTATTCCTTCCTCCTTCCCTGTGTATGCTGTTGCTAAATGAACACAAAATAAACAGCCTTCATGCTCAGGGCCCTAGTATCCTCTTTAGTTTCAACTTCCCTTTGTATCGCTAAGCAGCTTCTAATCAGGGCAAGAAATACTTGGAAGACAAGTCCAAGCATCTGTATCTGTAAAGCCTTGGTGTTGACATTCTGCTAACCCTCATCTCACTTAGGAACTCATAGGAATCCACCTCTGGAAATTCTGTCTCAGTTCTCATATGTGCATTGCTGGTGGGAACCTTGAATTAATTGTGAACCAATCTTAGAAATCGTGTGGAGGAACCAAAGTCCACCTCTGGGTCTGCTAATTAGTGTCTCACAAAAGTCACACTCATTCTGTGGCACTTCAACCCTCTGCAGATGTGTCTTTCCCTGCATAAAAGGCTTCACGTGAAAACCATCTCCACCACTGGATTGCCTGCATCCCCTTGTGGCCCTAATGTTGCCTAAACCCATTACTCTTCAAAAGAGCCTCGCTTCCATTCCACAGACCGGATGGGGTCTCCAAATTGTGTGACCAGGTCCTTGCGTTGCCTGGAACCCATAAGCAAGAGGGGGACACGTAGCACCCACCTGCAAACACGGAAGCTAGAAATCCTCAGCCTAAGCCAGTGTTTGCCAAAGATGATCACTTATCATGATTAACATCATCCCAGAGAGCTTCTAAAAGAATGGATTTCACACTAACCTTTCTCATCTTGCGTCAAGCCTGATAAGCAGTGCATAGCCTAATGCAGTTTATAAAATCAAAGAAGCCATGACAGCAGCAATATAATTTTTTTAACCATCTTCAGAGTTCTTCAGCAGTATTTTATTTTTGGAGAGGTTTTTGGTATAGGGCATGTGCACTCGCCAGAAAGACAGAGAAAGATAGAGAGACAGAAAACAAGAAATCACCCCCCAGGGCGGATGGCCACACCACAATCCCTTCTCCTCCATTCTCCTCTCAGGATTTTGGGCACACAGGCACACGAGCCTGGTGTGAGTTTAAGTCACAGGGTCCGGGACTTGAACCACAGTAAACTACATGGGAGTTCAGTGACATAGCCATTTCACTAACTGCTGGTCCCTTCAACAATATTTAACCATCCATCAAGTGCCCATGATGTGACAAATGATAGGAGAGAATAAGACCTACAACCCACTCTTGAGAAACCAATTTTATCCTGCCCTCCAGGAAACACCCATGAGGAGATATAGTGATCACCTTGATCTTGCTGAGCCAGGACCCATGAGGCACTTAGCACTGTACCAGACACCTCTAGGAGTCAGAGAGATTTTCCTGCCCTGACTGGCTACGTTTGTTATGTGATGATTCATTTTCCACCTCAATTCCATGCTCTTTTCCACAACATAAGAGTTGCCTATTAAGATAGAACAGTGGGAGGAAATCATAAGCTAGTAGACAAGAAAGTTATTTTCATGATAAAAGATTTTCTTGGTACTTAGTATTAGGGAACATTTTGTGGGTATCTCCAGAATGAGGGAGCTATAGTTTAAATATGTCTCCCCAGAATTCATGTGTTGAGCCATTGTGACAGGATTAAAAGTGTGAAAACTTGATCCAATCATGGTATGAAAGAGTGAGGTCTTTGGGAAGAGACTAAGATTAAAGTCATCAGGGCAGGGACCTCCACTATTGAATTCAGGTAGATTTATAAAAAGAGAGAATGAGACCAGAACAGAGACTCATGAACAGCCACCCTGGTCTGCTCTTGCCCTCACGATGTAATCAGGATTCCGCAAGACACCCACCAGATGTGGCCCCTGGAACTTGGACCTCCAAACTATGAGCATGAACAGAATAACCTCAATTTTTATAAATCACCCAGGTTCAGGTATTTCCTGTTACTAGCGACAAAATGAACTAAAACAGAGGGTAACTGTTATCTCTTCATTCACCTCCTAGAACTTACAATGTCTTCTCACCTGCGAGTTGCATTAAATTTCATATAATGATGTGAAAGAAGAAATGTAGCAACTAGGGGTTGATTCTGATCCCCTGTATTATACTATCAAGTTAGAAGGCAGTGGGGCCAGCAAGGTACTAGACTCCCACATCGCTGATCATAGTTCGAGTCCTGGTCCTAGCGGCTTGAAAATCACACCAGGTGTGTGTGCATACATGCCCAAAATCCGAGCGAAAAATGGAGGAGAAAGGACTAGAGTGTGATCAACAACCCTGGAGAGGGGGTGATTTCTCACTTATCCTCTTTTTGTCAGGAGCATACATGCGTCTTATGAGGGGAAGAAAGTTATAAGGTAGCTTCTCTGTGTGTGTGTGTGTGTGTATGTGTGTGTGTAGTTTATGAGTTTTGTTATGTCTACAGTCACAAAAAAAAAAAAAAAGAAAGTGTCTTGTGTGGGACCCACATATAACAGGTGCATCGTTCTTATCTTAATCAAAACTCATCTTTGACTAAGATATTTCTGTTCCTGAACTGACTTCTCTTGGTACATATGTAGTTTCTGATCCAGTCTGGGCAAACTGAAATTATATCTTAGTAATGTTCTTCTATAAAATGAATACAGAACTTAAAAACTCCATTGTTTACAATTGATTTGTCAGACTTGTGCGAAGCTTAAGTGCTCTTGGAAAGTGTTGCTGATAGTATCTGTAAGTTGGCTCTCTTAAGCACTTGTACTACATGGAAATGTAATTAACATCATAAGTGGTGGTTAGTATCTCTCTGGGATAGACCACAGAGTCCTTTGTTTGCCTCTAATAGCACTCTCTTAAACACACATGGCTCAGAGGTCTTATATATGGCTTTGTACTAAGTAGGACTTATCAGAAGACTTGTGTATTAAATCAACATTGATCAAAGTGAAAGAAATAACTTGAATTTTTACTGATAGTGTTAGTTTTATACATAGAAGATATTCAAAGACTTCAAAAATCAGGTTTACAAATGGAAAACTTAAGTCAATTAAGTAGTAATGAAAACCCAACTATAAGTATTCTTTCCAGGAATAAGCAGGCACTTAAAAATAAAGATGACAACCTGCCCCTATCTATACCAAATTCCTGAAGGAAGGTTGGTAGACAACCAAATGGAAAACCTGATGAGTCCAGATAAAACACAAATCTAGACAGTTTGACAGAGTGTTAAGTCCCTGGATGTGCTTATATTACACAAGGTGTGGTATAAGAGGACTTTTGCCCTAGGAAAGTGTTCAGCACAGCGCCTAGTACATATTACACTAACATAAACTCGTTAGCATTTTTCATCTCCACTGAGTACCACACAGCTTTTAACGCTCCTCTCTTCCCCCCAGTTCTTCAGCTATTGGCACAAAATGCAAGTGTTTGGCAGTGTTCATGTGTCACCTCTTCTTCTTTGGCCTATTGCTTGGTGCTATTCTCTGGCCCCCTTGCAGTTAGGTGAGACCATGTGACTTGAGTTCTGGCTAGTGAAATGCAGACAGACATGTATGCACACTACTTCCAGGTCTGGCCCCTGAAGTCTCCAAGACCTATCGTGCTTGGCCTCTTTATCCACATCCCAGCTAAATATGGAGGACCCAGAGGAGAATCCTAAAGCCCATAGGGGTGGCAGAATCATTAGGTGCAGTGAACTGGAGTTCCCAGACCACCCCTTCTTTTAACCTCTACATTGGATTAAGGACATGAGAGGTAAACATTACTTATTAAGATTTGGGGTTTTTAAAGCAAATGGTGTTATTTATTCTAACTAAAACAGCCCTTGCCCAATTAAGACTTTTAACTTTTTCTTGATGCATCCTTCTTCTACCTGTAGCCTATCCTATCAGCTTTAATCAAAGAACGAATAAGAAAAAATTCATTTTTCTCAAGAGAGGGTACACACACACACACACGTACACACATATGTGCACACAGCTAGAGACTTTGTAGTCAATAGCCCATCACTAATGTCAACTAAGGCTTTAAAAGATATCCTCAGTCAAAGATCTGAATTCATAAAAGAATGTATGAAAAGGCATTTGAACCCCTAAAAAAAATCACTTAAAACTACACTGCTTACCTTAAGAAAGCCACTCTTCCCTGGCTCCTCATCCATTAGCTGCAAAGTTGTTATAGTCATCTCTAGACCTGGCACTGTCCAAATGTCTGTAAAACTTTCAAAATCTTCACTACCAATTGAATTTCCCTGATCTACAAAACACATGTTCAGAACCAGTTGAAACCACTGATTCAAGTAGGTGTCTACCATCAAAATATTTTTTTTAAATGCTCACAGGTAACAATGTTATCTTTGGAAGGATGCAACACATGGGAGTTAAGTAAGGTTAAATAAGGTTAAGTAAGTTCAAGATCTCGGTACCTTCACCAAGAGTCATGAGTTCAAAATGGCCAGTAAGATGGGTTGAGAGCACTTCCAAGGGTAGACTACACTTTCTGGAGAATATAGATTTAACTCAAAAGCCAGAGCCAGTTGATGAAAATATAAATAAGACAATCCCACATGGAAAGGTTTCCAGTCCATGTTCAGTTCAAGGACCTTCCTGATTATGGTGGGCACACACTTGCCCATGATGTAAGGCTGGTTGAAGGCCACCAGCACTTTCTCCAAAGAAAGTAATCTTAGGTAACAAACAAAGGTGATTCACTGCAGTTAAGTCTTGTCTTCTCTCGTTGGTCTAGGTTAGCTGGGCTTTATTATTACAGTTTAGAACCTCCTGATTCAGATTTCCAAGATGAAATTTTTTCTTTTCTCAACAGGAAACTATCTCATTACTTTAAACAAATTCAGAAATTGCTGGTTTGGATAGCTTGACTCAGTTAACCTTTTATGAAGAACAAATCATTTAAGAGGCTAATTCATTGCATAAAATTGTTTAAGCCTATACTGAATCAACATAGTGGATATCATTGGTTCTGATAGATAATAGACTAAATGAAAAAGAAAATGGAGAGAATCACGACTTAGATATTTTGTTTTAACTTAAAGCATGTAAATCTACAGTTATTTGCTTCATTTCATGTGAAGCTCAGTCTTTTTTAGAGTATGAGTCTTCTGGCTAGAGGAGATGAGTTAAGATAGCTCCTATGATAAAAGAAACCTACTCCCCTATTTAAAAGTAGACTTCAGCCATTTCATCTCCAAACCACAAACTCAAGGCAAATGAGAATGGCCTTACTGGCTCATAATATAACAATGTCTATACGTAGTATGGGTACTCCAAGAGAAGCAGTGAGTGATTTAGAGTCTGTCTCAAGATACAGGCGACCTTGCTTACTTTGACTCTTTAATGAATGGAATGGGGAGAATGTAAGGTTTTTTCCCCACATAGACATTCTTCCTCACTCTAAACATTGGGAATAAACGTCTATATACGTCGAGGTTATCCAGAGACACAGGAACAATAAAAGACAGAGATATAGATATGAGGAGTCTTTCAAAAGTTCGTAGAAAAATAAGTACTATGAAAAAAATGCAGGGAGCAGATGGTGTAATGGTTACATTGCTGAACTCCCACGTAATCGACCATGGTTCGAGTCCCGGACCCAGCAGCTTAAAAAAACTCTCACCAGGCACGTATGCCCAAAATCCCGAGAGGAGAATGGAGGAGAAGGAATTGTGGCATGGCCATTCCCCCTGGGGATGTAATTTCTCGCTTTCTGTCTCTGTTTCTCTCTGTATCTCCAGCAAGCACACACCCTCTTTAGCAAAAATCTCTCTCTCAAAAAGTAAAAAATACCAAAAAAACCTGCATGGATCACAAAAATTGGGGGGACCAAAATAGACTAGTTTAATCCCACTTTTCCACAAACTTTTTGAATTCCCTGCATATACAGACATAGATTGAGATAAAGAGATTTATTTTAAGAAGTCGTGGGAGCTGAAATCTATAGGATGGGCTAAAAGGCTGGAAACTCAGGCAGGAGTTGATGCTACAGTCTTGAGGCAGCATTTCTTCAACCTCAGCTTTTGTTCATAAGGCCTTTCAGCTGATTGAAAGAAGCCCACTCACATTATGAAGTCTAATGTCCTTCATTTAAAGGCAACTAATAGGGGACCATCAGTTAGTGTAATGGCTATGTTGCTGGACTCCCATGTAGTTGACCGCGGTTCGAGTCAAGGACCCGGTTGCTTAAACTCACGCTGGGCGCCTGTGCGCATAATGGCTATGTCGCTGGACTCCCATGTAGTCAACCACCGCTTGAGTCCCAAACCAGGTGGCTTAAACTCACGTCGGTCGCATGTGTGTGCATGCTCAAGATCCCGAGAGGAGAATGGCGGAGAAGGGATTGCGTTGCAGCCATCCCCCGGAGGGGGAGGGGTGATTTCTCGCTTTCTGTCTGTCTTTCTCTGTCTCTCTGGCGAGTGCACAGGCCTATAGCAAAAACCTCTTCCAAAAAAGGCAACTAATGGTAGCTGTTAACCACATTTACAAAATACTTCAACAGCAACACCTAGATAAGTGTTCGATTAAGTCATTGAAGGCCTGGCCAACTGACCCAGAAAAGCAACCATCACTCCATCCAACTTAGCCATTGCTCCAGATGGGATGGGTATGCCCAGTGGGTTAGGCGCAGGTATCTCTGAGCAGCCCTGTCAGTAGAGAGATGAGAGTCCACCCCCATGGCATGGTGGTTAAGGCAGCTGGAGCTCATGTGGATAATGTGTAGTTCTGAGATACGGATCCAATGGCTTAGAAACACACTGGGCACATGTGTATGCCTGCCCAAAATACTAAAAGGAGAGAGAAATGGAGAAAAAGGGATTACAGGATAGCCATTTCCCAGTGTGTGTGTGTGTGTGGGGGGGTGCTTTCTCTCTCTCTCCCTGTCTCTGATGAATATACATGCAAAATTAAAAAAAAAAAAAAAAAAAGAGATGAACCAACACCAATGACAACTCCTGACAACCTGAACTTTGCTGCCTGAAGCAAAGGGCAGCAACTGGGGTTTCATTATTGCAAGGGCAATAGACCACACACAGTCTCTGAGAGAAACTGATCTGGAAAGACGGCCCATAATCCCTCTAAAAGGCTGGTTTATGTTTCATGAGTTAAAAGGTCGGCAAATGAATACCTTTTTGAAAAGATTTCCATTGAAAATGACAGAATTAAAGAAGATTGGGACCAGGAGTTAGTGTAATGGCTATGTTGCTGGACTCCCATGTAGTCAATTGCGGTTCAAGTTCTGGACCCAATGGCTTAAACTCGCACCAGGCACATGTGCGTGCGTGCCCAAGATCCTGAGAGGAGAAAGGAAAAGGGATTGCAGCGTGGCCATCCCCCAGGGGGTGATTTCTCGCTTCCTGTCTCTCTGTCTCTGTCTTTCTGGCAAGCACACATGCCCTATAGCAAGAAAAAAAAAAAAAAAGCTCTCTCAAAAAAAAGAAAAAAAAGCTAAAGAAGATTGTCACTTGAAAGACTGAGAGTCACTTCTCTGAAGAACACACTTACCAGCCCATATTCAAGGAGCCTGGTTAGGTTATATGTGCTCACTATAATTTTCAACAGGACAAAGAGCCTATCCACTCCCGGGCTCACATTTTCCTGTGGCTACTGTAAGACTGAGACCAAAGAAGTGATTTGGAGACCACCTGGGCAACACCCACAACTGTTGGAGTTCAAATTTCTTAAATGAGCATATTTTCATCTGGTGTGGTTAAGCTGGATCTGTCTAAGCTTGGTACCAGAAGTACCAGAGCTATACACATTTAAGTGTTTCCTGCCGCAGCCACACTGTACGTTTTTGTTCCTCAAGCACTTTCATTAAACGATTTAAATCCTCCTGTCATAGTGACTGAAGTCTTTTGATTTTATTTGTTTTTTGTTTGTTTTTAGTTTGCTTATAGGGTCAGTGAGCTCACCAGAGAGAGAGGACAGAGAAGGGAAGTTAGAAAGCACCCCCTGGGGGATAGTCATGCTGCAGCCCCATTTCCAGCTTCTTCTCTGGAATTTGAGTACACACACACACACACACACACGTGCCTGCAGTGAGTTTCAAGCTTGTGAGGTCCAGGACTCAACCATGCAATCAGCCACGTGAGAGCGAATCCTTAACTTCCATTTCACTGGCTGGCCCTGTGTTTGTTTTCTAAGAGGTTTTTTACTTAGGGTGTGCATGCTTGTGGGAGAGAGACAGACACAGTGAGTGGAGAAATGAGAAATCACCCCCTAGAGGGGATGGCCACACCACAAACCCTTCTCCTCCAATCTCCTTCCGGGATCTTGGGTACACATGTACCTGTGTCTGACATGAGTTTCAAGCCACTGGGTCCCGGACTTGAGCTGTGGTTGGCCATGTGGGAGTTCATTGATGTAACCACTATGCCATCTACTGCACACTCCTCCCTCCCCAATTTGGTTTTTAATGAAAGGATTGGTGTTTCAGATGTTATACTTTTCAAATCTATCTGCTTGCCACCAAATAAATAACCAAGTATTCCAGAGAGGGAGCGCTCCTTATACTTTATCTAAAACACAATCAAACACTCTTAGTGTGCTTTTGTGTTTACCTTGAGGAGAGTTGCCAGGATGTGACACTGAACTTCTCTTCTTTAATTGGCTGAAGCAGCTTCTCCCTGCAGGTCTGATACATTGAGAGGTTTTTGCTATAGGGCATGTGCATTCACCAGAGAGACAGAAAGCAAGAAATCACCCCCCAGGAGGATGGCCATGCCGCTGCAATCCCCTCTCCTCCATTCTCCTCTCAGGATCACGCACGCATGCACATGCACCCGGCATGAGTTTAAACCACCAGATCTGGGACTCGACCCGTGGTTGACTATATGGTAGTCCTGTGATGTAGCCATTACGCCAACTGCTGGTCCCCAGAAAGCTTGTCTTGTGAAAACACCAGGACCAGTCTGACCCTTTCTGCTTTTAGCCAGTTAGGTGCTTACACCAGTCAGTGAGTGGTGACTTTATGCTACTATGTAGCAGGCCTAGCCTACTGGGAAAGTCTGCCTGGCAGCCATTCCCAATTCTTCAGAGGAAGTGAGCATGATATCTAGTGTTGGATATGTGACATAGAGAAATTTTTACAGAATTTCAGCACATAGTAATTGTCGGAAAAAACAAAAACAAAAACCTACCATCAGGTATAATCATGTTGAATAAGAAATCTAAACTCTCCTAAAAAAAGAAAAAAAAAAAGAAAAAGAGACCAGCACTTAGCATAATGGCTATGTCGCTGAACTCCCATGTAGTCAACCACAGTTCGAGTCCTGGACCTGGTGGCTTAGACTCACGCCGGGTGTGTGTGTGTGCGTGCCCAAGATCCTGAGAGGAGAATGGAGGAGAAGGGATTGCAGCATGGCCATCTCCCCTGGGGGATTGTTTTCTCACTTTCTATCTCTCTGTTTCTCTCTGTCTTTCTGATGAGTGCACACACCCTATAGCAAAAACCTCTCAAAAAAAAAAAAAATAGAAATTTGAACTCTCCTTAAATTAATCCAAATATATATACTGTGTGTATATACCCAATGATAAGTGATTGAATGATGATCCTTAACCAACTGAAACACGATACTTGGGGCATTTACCACTTTTATAACACCCTTATCTGATTTACAATCCATACCTTCATTTTCTCATTAATGCTCCTTATCGTTTTTATTCAAATTACATGTTTTCAGGGGTATCATATAAATAATGTACCCTTCCTTGTGTGTCACTTCCGGGGCTCATGACTCAATTCACCCCCGTATTGGTGAAATTTACTTTGATTACTTAGTTAACATTGTGTCTTCAGACTTCTCCACATCTTATTCTGTTCTCCAACAATCAGTTGCCTACTACTTTGAGCATCCATATATTATTCTTGCTTTATTAAATCATTACTATAGTGGTTGCAAAATGATGGTGTTATATTTCTGTTATTTCTTTCCCACTAATTATTAGGCTTCTATATCAGGAGCATTCTTAAGACTATGTTATAGGAAAAGGGGAAATCTGCACATTTTTCCAAAGGGCTTGGTGATTTTTGTGAGTGACCTTACACAGTTCAGAGCTTTGGATTCTGTGGGAGTGTAGGCCTAGAGTCTGGAGTTGCTGAGGAAGATTTATTTAGTCAGGCATTTGCAGTGACGGCTCCCAAGGGGCCCAGGCTCAGCTATTAGAACATCCCTTTTCATCTCCAGGCTAGCTTGCCAAGGTTTTCCATTCCATAGCTAACAAACAAGTATATGTATAGATCCAACAGAAGTTGTTTTGTTTTGTGTTTAAGTTGAACTAAGGTGGCCTTTGGGTCTCTCACTCTCTTTCTTTTCATTTGGAGTTTTGTTTTCTGACATGAAGGAACTTTATGTAGATGAGATTCAACGTCAATAAGACGTCCTGTTTGTACCTTAATCTAACAGGTTGTCTTGAGGAGCCACTGGGCTCTTACTAATCACAGTTTAGTTCTGAGTTTCTAACTCTGTCATCAGCATTGCAATGAGGAATAATTGGAAGACTCTGTTAAAATGCCAGGCTCACTAGGCCTGCTCCTAGTTTGCTTGGATAGGAGAAAAATCATTCTGTGTTCGAAGATAGCCTTGACTCTAGACTGCCTGACCAGTCAGCCACAATGGCTCTGCTACTGGTCACAACGGGGGAGGGACTTATCTGTATTATGAACTCCCAAAGCACAGGCTAATGAGGCCTATGTCTAATGCACCACACTCAGCATCTTATGACATAAAATTAGCTCACTTTGTGCTTAGTAAGGGCTCATCACATAGTAAGTGCATCCTTTACTTCACAGAATGATGGATATTTAGAGTCGTTAGGGAACTCAGACTTTATCATTAGCTAATGGTCTCGAGGGTATTCCTGATAATAAAACCTAACATTTACAGACGAAGAAACCAAGGCACAAAGAGGGTAAGCCACCTGCCCAAGGTCACATAGTCATTAAATAGTGGGCTGAAATACCCTGATCTCCCACTATGCTAAATGCCTCTCTTTCCTCATCTCTCATTTTAGGCTTTATTTAAGCAGTGACAATTACGTGAAATTCCCTAACTTGTCACATTATCTCGTGCCTCTAATTTTTGCAATGGTATTTCCTCTTCTTGGAGTTCCCTCTCTTCATTTAATAGTTGAAATTATCTGGGTACAATGGTACACACCTGTAATCTCTTGCTCGGATGTGGCTGAGGCAGGAAGATCATCAACTTGAGCAATATAGTGAGACCATGACAAAAAATAGGAAAATTTGTACACTTCTACTCCTTTTTCAAGGCGCACTCTTTTGAATATTGTCTGCTCTAGTAAGTCTTTCCTTCCTTCATAGACTCCCCCAGTCTAACCCACTGACCAGGCATGATCCATCTTATTTGCATATCTGTCTTCTCTGTAGACCGTGAGCCCATTAACAATATAAATGCCTAGACTGCATCTTTTCCTCTGCAACATATTTGTGCCTATTAAACATTTTGGGAACTACAGTCTGACCATGCCTACACACACACACACACACACACACACACACACACACACACACACGCCCCAAGGTGGTAAGTCACTCACCAAAATAAATGAGATATTAGGTGGAGAACCAGAAATAAATCTCGAATCTTTCATCTCCCACTCTTATCATCTTACCTACCATGAACAGAGGTTTTGTCAGTACTTACCTTGGACTGAAAAATCTAAAGAACTATCTATTCATAACCTACTACTATAGCTGCTATAACCATCACCTCCACCACCTTTGGAACCTTTATTTTCTGTCAGATACTATACTGCTCTGATGCTTTATATGTGTTAGTAACATTGCTTAGGATAATCATGTGTGGTAGGTATTATTACGTTTTTTTATATATGAAGAAACTGAAGAACAGAGACTTCTGATAAATGGCCCAAATCCTTTTGCATGCACAAAAGTGGCAAGGTAGGAACTGAAATCTGAATCCACATAGAGGAACATAGTGGAAAGAGCTGTGGGTGTCAGCATTAAAACGATTCTGAGTTTGAATTCCTGCCCCACTATTTATTAACTGAATGATCTTGTTCAATTTTTCAAACTTCCTTTTTTTTGGAGAGGTTTTTGCTATATGGCATGTGCGCTAGTCAGAAAGACAGAGAGAGACAGAAAGACAGAAAGCGAGAAATCTCCCCCTAGGGGGGATGACCACGCCGCAAACCCTTCTCCTCCATTCTCCTCTCGGGATCTTGGGCATGCACGTACACGTGCCCAGCGTGAGTTTAAGCCACCGGGTCCGGGACTCAAACAATGGTCGAGTACATGGGAGTTCAGCAACATAGCCATTATGCCATCTGCTGGTCTCCTCTTCAAACTTCCTAAGCCTCAGCCTCCTCTTATGGGAATGGGAATTGAGAAAGAAAATAGTTCAAAGCAGTCTATGGAATGAGGAAGTCTGCTCTAACTGGCCCAAAGACATAAGTGCATATCCCACACACCTGTCTGAAATAATTGCTCAAGGACATATCTTATTTTTCTTAAGAACAAAAAATTTCCTGACTAGCTGGCACCGAAACAAACTACCCTATGTTACCATGACAGAGATACTGTGTATTGCAGCCCCACATTCTGCCTATAGCTATGTATTGGAATGTATGTTGTATTAAACATAAAAAAAAAAAATTGGGGGTACCAGCAGTTAGCGTAATGGCTATGTCGCTGGACTCCCATGTAGTCGACGCAGTTCAAGTCCCAGACACGGTGGCTTAAACTCACGCCAGGCACGTGTGTGTGCATGCACAAGATCCCAAGAGGAGAATGGAGGAGAAGGGATTGCGGCGTGGCCATCCTCCCTGGGGGGTGACTTCTTGCTTCCCGGCTCTCTGTCTCTGTCTGCCTGGCGAGCACATGTGCCCTATGGCAAAATCTCTCTAAAAAAAAAGAAAAAACAAATTGGGGGTCAGGGCTGGTAGGAGACATGGTAGTTAGGTGCTGGACTCTCGTGTGGCCGACTGTGGTTTGGGTCCCGGACCTGGCAGTTTGCTTTCTCACTTTCCCTCTCTCTCTCTCTCCCTCCCTGTAGTAAAATTAAAAATAATAATGATAATTGCAAACAAAATTAAATAAGCAATTCTTTAAAAACTTCAAAAGCTTATGCCACTGTTGTAAACCAATGTGATTCATCAGGGAGAAAATGAAATCGTGTAACCCTCTCCCTCTTCTTCCCCACCTTCTCTGAAAATCTAAACCATTCAAGAGAATATTTTGATGAATATGTACTCCAGGCAATTGGGGATGGGGTGGTCATCCTCAGGCTTTGGCTTGAATAAATTTTTGCCTGACAAGCTCAAATCAAACCTTTTTATTTCAGATTGACAGAATAATAATGCTTCCTCTACAGGACTACTGGGAGGATTTTGGAAGAATAGTCATCATATGTTCTTGATAAGCTCACAAAATAGCAATTGCTCTCTTTCCATTTTATAATTGAATAAATTGAAGTCCAGAGAATTTTGTAATTTGATTCATATTCAAACCAATTCTGCAGCTTTTGTTAGTGCTAGAGTCTGAACTTGATGCCAGTTCTGAATGATTCCAAATTGCGTGCTATGCCTGCTCTGCGCTTAACTGGATGGGTGATTTATGGTGCACAGCAAAGACTCTCTTCTCTTTCCACTTTCATCTTCTAAAGTACTCTGAGAAAGGTAGAACGGAAGGGGAGAATTTAATCCACAGGTTGGACTTGGAGAGAACTGACAGTTTATTATAACTCTTAAAGAATTGCAACTGGGGGGAACCAACAGTTAGCGTAATGGCTATGTCACTGGACTCCCACGTAGTCAACCGCGGTTCGCGTCCCGGACCCGGTGGCTTAAAACTCACGCCAGGCGTTTGTGTGTGTGTGCCCAAGATCCCAGGAGGAGAATGGAGGAGAAGGGATTGTGGCGTGACCATCCCCCCTGGGGGGTGATTTCTCGCTTTCTGTCTCTATATCTCTCTCTGTCTGGCGAGCGCACGCGCCCTATAGCGAAAACATTCCCACCCCCCTATAGAGAAAACATCTCCAAAAAAAAAAAAAAAAAAAAAAAAAAGAATTGCAACTGGGCTAATGTATGGTAAAACAATACACGAAGTGGGGTCCAGCAGGTGGCATAGTGGTTAAGGCGCCGAACTTCCACATGGCTGACCACATTCAAGTCTTGGACATGGAGGCCTAAAACTCACGCCAGACATGTATGCAAGCATTCCCAAAATCCAAGAGGAAAAAGGATTGCGATGTGGCCATCCCCCCAGAGAGTGATTTCTCACTTTCTCTCTCTTTTTCTCTCTGTCTCTCCAGCAAGCACACATGCCCTATAGCAAAAATCTCTCCCCTGCTACCCCCCCAAAAAAATACATTAGGTGTCTCCAAAAAGATCACAAAAAAAATGCTGGAGAGAGAGCAAGAGAGAGAATAAAAAAAATTACACACCCCCCACCCCCAGTGGTCTGGCCTTACCACAATCCTTTCTCCTCCATCTTCCTCTCAGGATTTTTTTAAAAAAAATAATAGAATTTAAGTGATTTCATCTTTATTTATTTTAAGATTTTTTTTCTACCATTGGGTACATGTGCTTGCTGGAGAGACAGACCAAGAGAGGGAAAGTAAGAAATCACTGCTCTGGGGGATGGCCATATGGCAATCCCTTCTCCTTCATTCTCCTCTTGGGATTTTGGGCACATATACACACGTGTGCAGTATGATTTTCAAGCCACGGGCTCTGGGACTCAAACCACAATCAGCCATGTGGGAGTCCAATGCCTTAACCACTACACCAAATTCTGGTCTTCCTCTCATGATTCTGAGCATGCATGCAACGTGCCTGGTGTGTTTTTCAAGCTGCTGGGTCCAGGATTCAAACCATGCAGTTAGCCTTGTCTAGGATTCAGCTGCCTTAACCACCAGGCCAACGAGCTGGCCCCCTCAGTTTCCTTTTTTTTTTTTTTTTTTTTGGAGAGGTTTTTGCTATAAGGCGCATGTGCTCGCCAGAAACACAGAGAGAGACAGAGAGACAGAAAGCGAGAAATCGCCCCCCAGTGTGGATGGTCACGCCGCAATCCCTTCTCCTCCATTCTCCTCTCGGGATCTTGGGCACGCACGCACACGCGCCCGGCGTGAGTTTTAAGCCACCGGGTCCGGGACGTGAACCATGGTCGACTACATGGGAGTCCAGCGACATAGCCATTATGCTAACTGCTGGTTCCCACCCCTCGAGAGCCTTAAGCTCCAAATGGGGTAAGGTAGGGTGGGAAGTCAGGGACTTCTTACAAACTAAAACATAATCCCAACCACCCTTACTATTGAACTTTCAAATTTGTCTTTCCAATGTAGATTAAAATTGGACTCCCTTAGAGCTCTAAGTCTAATTCAGGCTGGTTTCAATGTGAAACCTATTTTTTTCATCTTATTTACTATAATAAAATTCATAAACCCTTGCTGTCGGTCCTAGATCATTTGCATACACAGCAGGCCAGTGGGTAAATGGTTCAAGATCAGATAACCTAGAAACTGTTCTGTTTTTCTTCTAGGTCATGCCTTTAGACTTACATACCATGTGGAAATATCATTTAATTTTTAGCAATGTAAAAATAAAACCAACCAACCATTTTTACTTATTTATTTTTAGTTTTATGCCTTAGGGCATGTGCACTCGCCAGAGAGAGAGAGAAACAGAGATAGTGAGAGGGAAAGTGAGAAATCATCCTCGAGGAGGATGGCCATACTGCAATCTTTTCTCTTTGATTCTCCTCCTGGGATCTTGGGCATGCACGCATACGTGCCCTGTGTGAGTTTTAAGCCACTGGGTCCAAGACTTAACAGGTTTGGCCATGTGGGAGTCTAGCATCATAACCACTACACTACCTGCTGGTCCCAACCAACCAACAATTTTGCTTAGGGAAAACCAGTCTAAGAAAAAACAGATCAAAATGTAAAGAGAGAGTTTATTTCTAGGTCAGAATGAACCCTCTTTTATTTCTGTTTCTGTGCATATTTATCAACATATACTACTTATAAAATATAAATAAAGGCATGTGGGCCACGTTTGCAATGGATACGTTAAAAAAAAAATAGTTAAAATAATTAAATAATTTGGGGCCAGCAGGTGGCATGATGGTTGGGGCACTGGATCACAAACGCCCAACTCAATGGTTTGAATTCTGGACCCAATATCTTGAAAGCCACACCAGGCTTATGTGTGTGCCCACAGCCCAAGAGGAGAATGCAGAAGAAGGGGCTGTGGTGTGGCCATCCCCTCTGGTGGTGGTCGTGGGGGGTGACTTCTTACTTGCCCTCTCTCTGTCCCTCTCATGCAAGCACAGAGCCCTATGGCCAAAAATGTAAACAAAATAATAATACACTTAGTCAACAAAACACATTGAACCAACAAAAGCTTCCACTATATTCCAAGCACCAAGAATCTAATTTAGAACTAAGGAGACACTACCTCCCTATATGCTGAGAAACCCCCCAGGCAACAACCTCTCTTGTCCTCTTTCTTGCTTGTTTATCCTACCAGCTCTCAATGGGCTGCCTGGTCTTTGATGAACAATTTCCCCTCTCTGGGCCTTAATGTTCTCCTCTGTAAAATGGAAGTAAGGAACTGATGAATTATTTCTTATCAGATGATCTTCCTAAGTGACAATTCTCTAAAACCAAATGGATTAATTCTAATTCACAATAAATAAACTGTGGAAAGAGCAGCTATCAAGGAATCAACAATATAAAAAATGTAAGGCTCTGGTACATAAGTAAAAAAAGGCATTTCACAGACAAATCCCTCAAAAGGGAAATAAACAGATGGGAAAAAAGTCAACCTCACTACTAACAAAAAATATGTATTAAAATAATGTGATGTCATAACTTTGAAATTAATTCCACTTTTGAAGTACCTAACACATTATTGGTGGTAGCATAAATCATTACAGACTTTCTGGCGGATTAGTAAGCCTTCCAAAAACTCAGAAATTGATGATCTCTTTTGACCAGTAACCCTACACAGGAAAAAAATAGTAAATGCACACACACACAAAAACTTTTGTGAATATATAACTCTGGTGAAAAACTGAAAATAAAAACATGGAGGGATGAGTTCATTTTAATGTGTTTTCATCCATTTTCCTTCTCCATGAAGAATGAGGTCACTGGCTGGCAGATGGTTTGGGATAGAGATTTGAGAAGAGAAGAGGAAATATGCAAGTAGGAAGCAGGAAATAGGATTTGCTGAGCAAAAGGTCAGTGCTCTCAGGGATATGAGTGTCCTTGAAGTGCTGTGAATATACATGTCCAGTGAGCCCAGGCTATATTATTTATTTTAGTACAAGAAAATGGAGGAACCAGAAAATGCAGCAACCAGATTTGGGATTTTGCTAGAAGAGAACCCTGGTGGGAAAGGAGAGCATAGAGAGGTTTGTAGAGCAGGACTGAGAATATTCTCAAGATGAAGAGAAGAGTGCCTCCAAGAGCAAAATAAGAAGGCGCTAAGTTCGAGAGGGGGGAGGGGAACCACCACCTGCAGAGGTGCTTTGGGAGGAGGCTTGGGAGAGACAAAGGAATTGCCCACTAAGGAAACAGAGAACCTTCCTATGAAAGGCACGATATGTACAGCACGTGAAAAGGCATCTACATCAGGAAGGAGCTTGGACAGTTTCTGGGAACTAACTTGCCAATGTGGCTACAGCACAATGACCAAAGGCAGAGGGGCTGGAGATGGGCTCAGAGGAGTGAGAGTAGCAGAAGGACGTATTCACTCATGCATGCAACAAGCATTTATTGAGTACCTGCTATGTTTTAGGCACCATTTTGATCTCTGGTGACATGATATTGAAGAGACAAACAAAATCGAGAGCTCCATTCTTCATGCTGTTTAGATTCTTTTCTTCTTCTCCTTCTTCTGCTGCTCCTTCTTCTTTTCTTCCTCCTCTTCTTTTCTTCTTTTTTTTTTTTTTAAGTTTCTTTCATTCTTTTATGAAGCACAATAAAGCAAGCAGCAGGGTCCCATGCCAGGATCCTCTCCCTCCAGCCTTCCCAACCAGTGAGAATCATTGGCACATGTCTAGCATATACAGGTCAACCAGGGAACCAAATCCAACATCCTCCATGTGGATCTAGCATCACTTGAGCAGCATGTTACTACACTGCCAAGTTGGCCCTTAAAAGTATTTAAATTCTAATAAGTAAGATAAACAAGTATTTACTACAGTACCAGGATGCGTATTATAAAGAAAAAGTAAGTAAGGACACTGAATGGGGCAGGGGATAGCAGAGATGGTCTCTTCGAGGAGATGACATTTGAGCAAAGACCAAAGTGACATAAGAAAGAAGCCATGCAGAACTGTAGTCTAGGCACAAGGAACAGTCAGATGCCAATGGTCTAAGGAAGGACAGTGCTTGGCCCGTTCCGGGAAGAAAAAGGAACTCAGGCTACTATTGTACACTCCTCTGTATTCTCTATATTTGTTAGGAGACTACAGCCATGGACCAAGTGACTGGCAGTCCTGGGGGAGGGCAGTCCTATTGGAGAAAAGAAGTCAGATTTGAAATGCAAGTTCTAGCTGAATAATCGGTTTCCATGCAAGTCAACTGGTCTTTAAGAAGACTGGCCTATTTACCCCGATGTTGCAATGCAGTACTTGGGGAGCTCTCATTTCTGAAGATAGTGAGTTATTCAGTTGAATTTCAGAAGTAGATCATAATTTCTGTTTGGGTTTAATTCTATACACAAGTTATTTTTGGAATGGCTCTTTAAAGAAAAGCTATTCTTTGCAAGGCAGGCATCCAGGCATTCAATCATTTACATCACAGTAGATCTGGAGCATAAGCATGGCATGTCACAATCAATCGTCTTTCCAGAAATCTACTGTCCAAATCTCATTAGGCAGACTTTCTGGGTAGGCCAATTTCCAAGAAGATATTAAAACACATACAGCTTCCTTTTCTCTAGGATACAAGCCCATTTACTTACAATCAGATCTGAAGACAATTAATAAACATGTGCTATGTAATCAGTGACCGCATCAAATCAAAACATTTTAAAACCATGATTTAGTAAGTTATAGGACAGTCATAAGATAGTTATAAAATTCATTTTAAAAATGAAATAATAATTATTTCATATAAAAATGAAATAGACATTTAACTCAGAAAGTTAAAAAAAAATTAAATAAGCTTCCAGAAATAGAAGAATTACTAAATATAAACTCAATACAATGAAGATAATTTTACATTTAAAAGGCATGTCAGGAGCCAGTAAAACCCAGTTCTTACTTCTGGAGTCTGGCTGTAGCAGGAAAGATTTATTTGGAAAACAAAACATAAGTTAGTTATAAGGTCATTATAGATTCTCAAATGAGGTAATAAATGCCAAAGAAACACCAAATATGAATAATGTGTCAGGTTACCTCTGTTTGGCTCCTAGAGTTGATTAAGAAACTTCTTCTTTTGGGGCCAGCAGGTGGCACAGTAGCTAAGGCTCTGGACTCCCACATGGCTAATCACAATTCGAATCCCGGACCTAATGACTTGAAAATCACACCTAGATTGTATGTGTGCATGCCCAGAGCCCTGAAGGGAGAGCGAAGGAGAAGGGACTGTGGGGGGGGGGGGTGATTTCTCACTTTCCCTCTCTCTGTCTTTCTCCAGCAAGTGCACATACCCTAGGACAAAAAACTATTTTTTTTTTTCTCTACAAGAGCATTAAACAGAAGCCTGTGTATCAAGCTTTGTTTTCTGCAAATGAAGTCACTACTGTTCTTGCAAGGCTACCTTTCACCTAGGCTGCTTTCGGGACATGGGGGCCTTTCCCATCCCCCCTCCTCTAGTTTTAAATTATCTGTTGTTTCTTTTTTAAACCTATTTAATAGTGAGCCTTTACAATTTTTACTTTTATTCATATTTAACCCAGGCTTACAGGGATATCTGTAAAATTAAGATAATAAGAAGAAAAACAGAAAAGCAAGTTCAAGGACAGCAGAAAAAACTTAGGAGTTCCATGCAAGCAGAGCACCTGACCTGGATTCTCTCCTCCACAGCATGCACTCCATGCATATTTACTGAAAAAAGATCTTAAGCAAAAAGCACACCAGAGAAGTCTACAGCTGTGGCTAAGGATCAATCAGTATTTAAAAATTTTCTAGCAGAAAACACCTGAAATTGTCCAGGCCAATTGTTCAGAAAAAATTAAGACCAGAAAGAAGATTTTTATTTCTGTTTTTTCTTTTCTGTTTTTTTTTTTTTTTTTTTTTTTTTAGAAAAAAGATTTTTGCTACAGGGTGCATGTATGTGCTCGCCTGAGAGAGGGAAAGCAAGAAATCACCCACCCGAGGGATGGCAACATCACAATCCCTTCTCCTCTCGGGATCCTGGGGGAGAACACCCATGTGTCCGGAGTGAATTTTAAGCAGCCAGGTCTGGGACTTGAACCATAGTTGACTACATGGGAGTCCAGCAACATAACCATTACACCATATGCTGGTCCCTGTTTTTGTTTCTTTTGAAGTTTATTTCTTCCATAAGACACAGTATCCCCAACAGTCTTCTTGTTGCAGTCTTCCCCCAGCCCTAGCCAGCCCCAGATCATGGGTGTGCTTGTGTCCAGCATGTTCAGGTCTCTGGACAAGAACTTAGAATCTTCCCATATATGTCAGCCTCACAGAACATTGCATTACTGCAATGCTACTGTCTAGCTCTTGGAGAGGTTTTATCCCAAGTGCTCTCACAAAAAGGAAACTCTTGAGACATACTCAACAATCTCCTCAACAATAGCCTAACCACAAATGGGGGAACATTCATGTACAATTCCAACAAAGAGTGAGGAGACAGAGTGAGCTAAGACATTATGAATCACTTCAGACATATAGCTTCCAGCTCAGGACAGAGCCCAGGTGGATTTTAGAACATCCAGCTGCAGACTTTAAAATGCTTAAGTAAGCTGACTACACTAACTCACACATTCTTTAAAAGGTACTGGATTGACATTAGTCAAACTAAGTAAAAGGGAAATCAAAACTGAAAGGATAAACTATTAGAAATAAAAAAAAATGAGAACATGTTTCAAAATATATAGGATGAAGCAAAAACTGTTGTCACGAGAAATGTTATATTGACTTAACTGTATTTATTAGAAAATAAGAATAAAGATGGAATAATTAGACATTTAATACAGAAAGTTTTTTTAAAAATAAAAAGATTAAATAAGCTTCCAGAAATAGAAGACAATTACCAAACATAAATTGAGCAAAACAAAGATAAGTTTGCCTTTAGAAGGCATGTTGGGAGCCAGTAAAGTCCAGCTCTTACTTCTGGAGTCTATGCTGGCTATAAGACACTGGATAAAATTCAGTGAGATCTTTCTGCTTTGCTTATGTGTAAGTTGGTTCAACCTTTATGAAGTGCAATTAGGCACTAGCTAGCTATCAAAAGTGCACACCCACAAAATTATAAATTAACCTGGCACTTTGGTTTCTAGGAATTTGCCCTACATATATACTTGCACATTTGTGAAATAGCTATTTATAAGTGTTTGGAACAACAAATAGTGGAAATGAGTTAATAAATAATAAATGAAAACAATTTTTTAAAATTGGGAAGCTCTTTGTGTACTAATAGAATGACTATGCTGTATATTTAAAAAGAAACTGATGTGCTAAATAATATGCACAATATGCTATTATTTATGGAGAAAAGACTATATGCACATATTGGCTTATATATGCCTAACACAGGTCTGAAAACACACAGATACAAGCAGACATACCCAAAACTCGGCAACAGTGTCTGTCTATAAATAAGCTAGCTGGCTGAGAATCAAAAATGTGACAGAAGCCTCACACTATATATCCCTTTGTACTTTCAAATCCTGAGTCCTTTAAACAGGTTATCTATTCCAATTATTAAGTTTTTTTTTTTTTTTGGTCAGCTTTTGG
>NW_006159608.1:347240-352342 GCF_000334495.1 Tupaia belangeri chinensis | reverse complement strand
TTTTTTTTTGAGAGGTTTTTGCTAGAGGGCGCATGTGCTCACCAGACAGAGAGAGACAGCGAGATAGAAAGCGAGAAATCAACTCCCAAGGGGGATGGCCACGCTGCAATCCCTTCTCCTCCATTCTCCTCTTGGGATCTTGGGCACGCACGCACACGCGCCCTGCATGAGTTTAAGCCAGGACTTGAACCGCGGTCGACTACGTGGGAGTCCAGCGACATAGCCATTACACTAACTGCTGGTCCCCAATTATTATTTTTAAATTTCAGTGAGAAACTGAATCAAATGAGAGGAACATACCAGTAACTGAACTGAAAAATAAGCAAAGGCTTATTTTTATTCTAAGAACAAGACGTTCTTAGAAGAAACAAGCACAAATGGATAAAGGATATGACTCACTCATGACCAAAGTTATACAATATAAAATACATTTTTTTCTATAATGTCAAATTGGCAATGACAAAAAGTCTTAATAACTAGGGTTGGGAAAATAAGAATTTTCATGTACTAATACTGGGAGTACACGCCAGTATATAAATTAGATAACGAACTGTATGCTAATCATTATTACGAATACACATGTCATATACTACAGTAATTCCTTTTTAAATAATTCCTCCTGTTGATTTTTACTCACTAAAGTATGCAAAGACATTATAAAGTAGTCTTTACAGAAGTAGTTGAAACAGCAAAAAATTGAAAGCAACACAAATACCCACCAATAGAACAAAAATCATTGTTTAATCAATAGGGTATTATACAGCAATAAAAAGATGAGGGGAAAAACCTAAAAATCATCACCAGGGAAAGGACATTAATAATCATGCAGTGGGGAAACAGCAGTTAGTGTAATAGCTATGTCGCTGGACTCCCACATAGTCAACCGCAGTTTGAGTCCCGGACCCGGCGGCTTAACCTCACGTCAGGTGCGTGTGTGTGCATGCACAAGATCCCGAGAGGAGAGTGGAGAAGAAGGGATGGCGGCGTGGGTGGCCATCCCCCCTGGGGGGTGATTTCTTGCTTTCTCTCTCTCTGTCTCTCTCTGTCTTTCTGGCAAGCACATGCGCCCTATAGCAAAAACCTCTCCAAAAAAAGAAAAAAATAAGTAATCATGCAGTGGTACATCAGAGCATAGCTTAAATAAATGAACACGATCTATGGATTTCCAAGAGGATAGAAACCAAAAACAAACCAGTGAAAGAAAACAAAACAAACAAGCATGAAACCACATATAAAATGTGTGCACAAATGCACACACTGGGAGATGCATATTTATGGTATGGAGAAGAGAAGGAAGGAAAGAAGAATGGGATCAAGGATGGTATGTAAATAGCATTCCAGTTTTGTCACTAATGTTTTCTTCAATCTGACTGCATGTTCACTCTGGGAGGATGAGTACAATGTGAATGTTTTATGAAATTTTTCTCTGTGCTTCCAGGCATTTTTTCAAAGTGAAATAGAATGGATGTCTAGAACTATTTACCAGATCCATTAAACTTGAGAAGCAAAGGGCAGAAGATCTTGTCTCTAAAGGAAAATAATTCCCTTTTGGAAAAAAAAAGTGTACCTAAAATATTTTGTGATTGTTTATTCCCCTGTGCATGAAACAGAATGTGGCCCTTGGTAAAACACTCACTAGGTATCCACTGAAGGAATGAATGAATAAATAAATGGCTACATACAAAACTTATTAGCAATCATTACCTCTGGAGAGTGAAATGCAGTTATTTATTTTTTAAAAGTTAGTATGTTCATTCCATTTATCTTTAACACCAAACATTTCAGTCATTTGTTTGCATATTTTGTGTTTCCAATCAGGATATACATTTTTAGGAGGCACATATGTATCATTTTTATTTTTTCATCCAACTTTTTTGTGAGAGAATACTTTTATTAGAGAGAGATTTTTGCTGTAGGGCACGTGTGCTTGCTAGAGAGACAGAGACAGAAAGCAAGAAATCACCCCCAAGGGAGATGGCCTCACCACAATCCCTTCTCCTCCATTCTCCGCTCAGGATTTTGGGTATGCACGCACACACACCTGGTGTGTTTGAAGCCTCTGGGTCAGGGATTCCAACTGCAGTTAAGTATGTGGGAGTCCAGCGACGTACACTCGCATCCAGCGAGTTTCCACTTAAGTAAAGCGAGTTTCCTATATGCTGGTCCCCATTTTTTTGTTTGTTTGTTTGTTTGTTTTTAAGAATTATTTATTTATTTAATTCCATTTGTTGTTATTACTTTTTCATTTGACCAGACAAGAGACAGAGAGAGAAAAGGAAAGTGAGAAAGCAAGCCACCAGGTCTGGTACTCGAACTGAGGTCGGCCATGTAGGAACCCAGTGCCCTTATCCACCATGCCACCTGCCAGTCCCATCCCATTTTTTTTGTTTTTAAAACATATTTCAACTATTACAGTTTGTTTATTCTTCCAAAGTTAACCTCAGCATCATTTTTTTTAGAATTTTTAAAATTTATATTTAATCAATGTACATCTTTACAGTGTACAAAATGATTCTTCCCAGGATGAATACAGTGCATATTATTCAAGTCAAAGATATCACCATAAACATTATCAACATATAACTTTTGATTTTCATGTCTGTTAAATGTTTTATTTTTTTCCCTGATACCTCACTCTCCCCTCTAATACCCAACCTCTTCTATACTGTCTCTAGTATCTACTGTTGTCCTCCCTGCTATTATACAGTTTTTGCCATAGAGTGCAGATATTTGGCATATATTAAGTGGAGACACACAATGCCTCTTTTTCATTGTCTGGCTTGCTTCGCTTAGCATTAAATCTTCCACATTAATTCACTTTGTATCAGATGTTAGAGTTTAGTTGATTTATGGTTGAGTAGTATACCATAGCGTATATGCGCTACATTTTTTCAATCCACTTGTCTGTTCCTTGGACATTTGGGTTGATTCCATGTCCTAGCAATTGTGAATAATATCGCAATAAACATATAGATGTGAAAGTGTTTTTCCAGCAAAATGTTTTCCTATCCTTTGGGAAGATATGTAAGAGTAGAATTACTAGGTGCTATGGTAATTCTATTTGTAGGTTTCTGAAGAACCTCCATATTGTTCTCCACAGTAGCTATACTAATTACATTCCCATCAACAGTGTAAGAGGGTTCCCTTTCCACCACAGCCTCTCTGGCACTTATCATTCTTTTTTTATTTATTTATTTTTAACTACTCATTGGGCCAGCAGGTGGTGTGGTAATTAAGGGCAGTGGAATACCACATGGCCAACTGTGGTTCGAGTCCCAGACCTGAGTTGATCTTGCTTTCTCATTTTTCCTCTCACTCTGTCCCTCTCTGGTAAAAGCAAAATAAATAAACAAACAAACAAACAAATAAATAATTACTTGTTTAATTTTATTTATTATTATTTTTTATATTTGTTATATGGCATGTGTGCTCACCAGAGAGAGACAGAGAGTGAGAGAGAGAGGAAAGGTGAGAAAGCAAGATACCAGGTGTGGGACTCAACCTGAGGTCAGCCATTCCAGCACCCTAATCACCATACCACCTGCAGGCCCCATTCTTTATTTTTTAACCTTAGCCACCTGACTGGGGTTAAGTGGTTTCTCAGATATGCTTTTTTTACTTTTTTTTGGAGAGGTTTTTGCTATAGGGCGCGTGCGCTCGCCAGACAGACAGAGAGAGACATAGAGACAGAAAGCGAGAAATCACCCCCCAGGGGGGATGGTCACGCCGCAATCCCTTCTCCTCCATTCTCCTCTCGGGATCTTGGGCACGCACGCACACGCGCCCGGCGTCTCACTGTAGTTTTAATTTGCATTTCCTTTATGTTAAGAGATGTAAAGCATTTTCTCTCTCTCTCTCTTTTTTTTTTTTTTTTTTTTTTTGCCATTTGTGTATCTTCCTTGGAGAATTATCTGAGGTTATTTGCCCGTCTTTTTAAAATTGGATTGATTATTTTTTTGCAGATAAGCTGCTTGAGTTTCCTATAAATTCTGGCTATCAATCCTTGTCAGAGGCATAGTTTTACTTTCTTTCTGGAGCTGTTATTTGCTTTTATTTCACCACGTACACATATTACCTTTATATTTACTATTTATTTTTAAAAGAGATTTTTCTTAAAGGGCATGTGTGCTCGCCAGAGAGACAAAAAGACAGAAATTCCCCTCCCCCGGGGAGGATGACCATGCTGCATTCCCTTCTCTAGGGATTTTGGGCAGGCGCACACACGTGCCCAATGTGTTTTAAGCTTCCAGGTCCTGAACTCGAACCATAGTTGACTATGTGAGAGTCTAGCACCATAATCATTACATCATCTGCTGGTCCTATCTTTATATTTAAAAAGTAAATTGAGTCTTAGATTATTTTAATAAATATTAAACATGAAAGTAATATATATCATTGATTTCATAATATGAAATGATATTGATAATTTAGATTTAATTCAATATTTATGACTTCTCAGTTCAGTTATACCCAGGAATTCTAGTGACCTTTGGTTTGAATCACATAAGGTGTTCCACATGTAAGGTATTCTCCCTTGCGTTTGAGCTCTTCACAGGTACTTAGTTACTGTTAGGTTTGGGAATCTTGTTTGCTAAAAAAAAAAAAAAAATTATAACCTTGAAATTTCCCATGGAAGTAAAAAGTAGTAATTTGGAAATCAAATTTTAAGTCTTTGTAATATAAATAGCTAAAGCAATCTCCACACACTTTAAAGTCTATGGGAAAAATGGAGCCTCCAACTCAAACTTGCTCAGAGAGTTGTATACACACTGAAGGAAGGAGAGACATTAACAGCTTACAACAGAGAAACACCAAAAATGTGAACTCCAACAGTACAAGAAACAACAGAAGAAAACTTGAAAGCACAGCAACAGCTCTGGAAAGGATCATTGTCTAATGGGATTAGTTCCGCGGCATTATCATAATCCATGTGACCTTGGTATTTCAAATTACAACAAATACCTGACCTTTGTTGAGTGAATAGACAAAATGTGTGTGGGGCGGGGAGGAGGAGTGTGGGGGGGAGGGGGAGCGCAGGGGAGCGGGGGAGAGGATGTGTCTTTTTAAAAGTTCAAAATTGCCGGGACACCAGCAGTTAGCTT
>NW_006159608.1:337842-347139 GCF_000334495.1 Tupaia belangeri chinensis | reverse complement strand
AGGCAAAAACCTCTAAAAAAAAAAAAAAAAGAAAAAGAAAAAAAGTTCAAAATTACCAAAACAGAAGCAAACAATTATGAAGGCTCCCCCGTGTACCAGGCATGATGGCTTCCAAGAATTTATAATCTAAGACTGTAACCTACAAAAAGGCAGTGATAAACATGCAGTAGTGAAAGTGTGTAAATAGTATAGACAAAATGATGACACTGAGAGGATCTAAATTTCCAGAATAAGGATCACATGAAAATGGTTTTAAATTGCCAGTAGTGGAGCTAGGTGATGGTGTGGTGGTTAAGGTGCTGGACTCTCACATGGTCAACCTTGGTTCGAGTCTGACCTGGCAGCTTGAAAAATCATGCAAGGTATGTGTGTGCATGTGTGTGTGTGCGCACGTGCCCAAAATCCCAGGAAGAGAATGAAGGAGAAGAGATTATGATGTGACCATTCCCTGGGAGGGATGATTCCTCACTTTCCCTCTTACTGTTGCTTTCTGTCTCTCTTCAGCAAGCACGCATGCCCTATGGCAAAAAACTTTAAATAAATAAACAAATTGCCAGTAGTGCCTATGGCAAAAAGCAATAAATAAATAAATTGCCAGCAGCTAAGTGGAGGAAAGGAGTCAAGAGGTAAGAGTCTGATCTCAAGGGAAGTGAGATCAGACTTCAGTTACTTCATATGCAAGCGGGGGCAGTTTTTAAGAGTTAATGGAGCAGCAGCTTCTTCAACTGCGTATTACTGAGATAGTTGTAAAACACTAGGAAGGATGTGTGCTACTTATTTTTTTGCTTTTGAACACACAGAGTTGAATGTTCATGAATTAAAGACATAGATGATGTGAGTCCAATGAATGTATAGATGGCAAACAGAGCTTCTGGTAGTTAAATTCACTTTCCTAGTTGACCAGATTACCTAGATTATCATGAGTTCCTTCCCTCAGCAAACACAGCTGCACACTGTTCTCCACCTCAAGGTGACCTTTGTTGGGTGCCTTGCCCTGAATAAACACCATTTCCTTGTCTCTGTTCTAGGTGGATTAGTTTGCTAGAGCTTTTGTAACAAAGTACCATAAATTGAGTGGCTTAGACAACAGGAATAGGAATTTATTGTCTCAGTCTTGGAGGCTACAAGTCTGACATAGAGATGTTGACAGGATCAGGATCCCTTTGAAAGCTCTAGGAAGGATCTGTCCCCAATGTCTCCTACCTTCTGGAGTTTCCTTAGCTTGTGGCAGTGTCATTCCAAATGTCACATGGCATTCTTCCTGTGTCTGTCTGTTTCCAAATTTCCCCTATTTAAAGGATAAAAGGCCCAGCCTTGTGGTTCAGGCTACACTAAACCAAACTTCAACGCTGAAAACCATAGGGTCTATGGTAGGCTTCCAATGCCCATACAGGTCTGAAAAATATGCTGGGCATATAGCCAAGATCCCGGAGAGCTCAAGAGCTGGGAAATGGGAATGGCAGCATGACAGGCCCTGGTGAGGGTTTCTCTCTTTCTCTCTCTCCTGTCTCCCCCACCCCATGTGTGTGCATACATGTTCTCTAGCATGAATGAAATAAATAAACTTAAAAAAACAGGGAACCAGCAGTTAGCGTAATGGCTATGTCGCTGGACTCCCACGTAGTCGACCGCAGTTCGTGTCCCGGACCTGGTGGCTTAAAACTCACGCCGGGCGCGTGTGCGTGTGTGCCCAAGATCCCGAGAGGAGAATGGAGGAGAAGGGATTGCGGCGTGACCATGCCCCCTGGGGGGTGATTTCTCGCTTTCTGTCTCTATGTCTCTCTCTGTCTGTCTGGCGAGCACACGGCGCCCTACGGTGAAAATCTCTCCAAAAAAATAAATAAATAAATAAATAAATAAATAAAGGGCATCAGTCACATTGGGTTATGGGCCCACCCCACCCTACTCCAGTATGACCTCATCTTAACTAATTATATCCACAATGATGACTCTATTTCCAAATTAGGTAATGCTCTAAGGTTGTTGGGGTTAGGCTTTCCACATATTAATTTTTTTTTGAGAGTCCACATATTAATTTTGAGGGGACACAATTTAATCCATACCACTGGGTTGCCTTTCTGCTTCTTTATGTTTAAATAAAGTACAATTATTAATGTATAATAATTAAATATTACACAAACTGAAGAAATATGGGTATAAAGAAAATACACAATAAAAACTAAACCAAATATTCTTTGAAGACTTCGTAAAGGCTAGTTATTTGGATAAAATTATATGTGGGTAAATTGTAAAAGTCTGGAGAAAAAAAACAAACTAAAATTCTGAAATAGAACTCTGAACTTGAAGTATTTAAGTTTTTGCTACACTTCAAGGAAACCAAAAATTATAAAGGATGCATTTTGAATGTGATATATCAGAAGCACTAATTTTACAACTTCAGACAATTAATTCACAAGAAAAACAAATTCCAAGTCTTTGTCCTACATCAAAAGAATGGTGAATGAATGTTTTACATTTCTTGTTTAAAAGAACTGTTAAAAGTCTAGGCAACACCCTAATAGGAAGAATCATGGAAAGATGCTTACAATATAATGGTAAGTGAAAAATCCAAGTTACAAAAAGGCAAAGCATATTTTTTTCCTAAAAATTTCAATATATTTGAGAGCATTTTGTGAATGACTTTAAAAGAACCAGACATGTTATAAATGAATAAATTTAGACAAGAATCTATCAGTACTGCTAACATTACAAAAAAGAGATACCACCAGACATTATCCATCTCCTGATGCAAATCTGTAACACCTTCTATAAATTGCTTTTGTCCCCAAAATGAGCCAGAATCTGATCTCTAAAAGTAGTCGTTTATAGGAAATGCAGAGTAAAGAACACCATGAAGATATAATCAGTAAAATACAACCTATGGGAGAAGCAACTTGGTTCTTCAACAAATAAATCATAAGGGGGGAAAAGGCATGGAGTGGGCTGGTGGGTGGCATGGTGTTTAAGGTGCTGGATCCCATGTGGCCGACTATATGGTTTGAATCCCAGACCCAATGGCTTGAAAATCACACCACACACATGTGCACGCACCCTCCAAAGTCCTGAGAGGAGAATGGAAGAGAAGGAATTATGACGGGCATCCCCCTGAAGGGTGATTTTTCACTTCCCATCTCTCTCTTTCTCCTTCTATCTGTCTCTCCTCAGCAAGCATATACACCCTCCAGTAAAGTAAATAAATAATAAATAAAATTTAAAAGCATGGAGGGCCATCCTGTACATTAAAAAGGAGTTATAACAATTACAACCAATTACAATGTATGGGCATTATCTGAATCCTAATTCAAACAAACTAAAAAAGCCCTACATCTATGAAACAATCAATAAATTTGAACACTTCCTAAACATTTGATTATAATAAAGAATTAATTAACTTTCTATAGCAAGATAATAGTGTTGGCTTTTATTTTTAGAGACACATTCAAAAATACTTATAGATGAAATGATAGAATAAATGAGGTTTGTTTCAAAGTAAAGGGAGGGAATAGGAAACATGTATGAGACAGAACTGGAACAAGACTGGTCAGGAGTTGAAAGCTATTAAAACTGGGTGATGTGTAAATGAGATCTCATTAGACTCCCCACTTATTTTTGTATGTATTTTAAACTCTCCATAATAAGAGGACATGGTTGGCATATATTTTTTTTAAAACTGTTTAGTAGTATTATTAAAAATAAAAGAATGTACATGCCATACTGTAGCAGTTCACTCCTAGGTGCATTACCACAAAAACGTGTGTATATAAGGTCACCAAAAGACATACAGAAAAATCTTCATAGCAGCACTATGTATAATAGCCCCAACCAGAAACTTTTCTAATGCCAGTCCAATAGGATGGATAGATAAAATACGGTATATTTACATAATAGAACAGTATATTGCAATGAGAATGAGTATTTACCACACATAACAATATGGATGAATCTCACAAATAAGTTTTAAGAAAAAGAAGCTAGAAACCAAAGAGTATATACTGTGTGAAGCCACTAGACATCAGGATGATGAGCCAGGTTGCTAATTTATAGTAATGAAAGTCAAAAAAGAGATTACTCTGGGTCAGCAGGTGGCGTGGTGGTTAAAGGTGCTAGATTCTCACACATCTGACCACTGTTCAAGTCCTGGACCTGGTAGGTTGCTTTCTTCCTTTCCCTTTTTCTCTCTGTCTCTCTCTCTCTGGTCATATTAAATAATAATAATAATACATGGAACTAAATAAATAAGTAATTCTTAAAAGAGAGAGAGAAAGAGAGAGAGAGGAAGAGAGATTACTCTTGGGAAGAGTCAGGGACCAGTGAACAGAAAACAAGAGGTGATCCTTCTGAAGGATAGTTCTTTTTCTTGATCTGGTGCACTAGCCATCAAGCTGTAAGCATATGTGCACTTTTCTGTACATATATCATTTACTTAACATAAACTTTTAAAACTGTTTTTAAAATTAAAAAATAGATTTTGATTTAATATACATATCATGGGGCCTCAAGAATCTGCATTTCCAGCAAGCTTCCAAGTGACTGATGTTGTTGGTCTAGAAGCCACACTTTGGGTAGTACTGAGTTAGGCTACCAGTGTCCAAATATCCAGAATTTCTAGAAATAGGCTCAGAAAACAAGGCATTATCCCCAGGGCCTCCTTCATGTAGCTCTGACCAGGTTTACATGTTTTGAGTAATAGCCACTCTCCACTGTCTGCCGACCCCGATGCAGACGAGTGGGCATGACATTCCAGAGTGTCACCTGCCTACATTTCCTCTCCAGCTCATGTCCTTTCAACTGCCCAGTCATGCGGGGCTCCAGCTCACTGCTTCTCAGGCCATATCCTAGGAGGCCCCCTTTCTACCTGTACCTGTACCACTCATCTTCTGCTTGTTCTGTTCCCTCTACCTGAAATTCTCTCTGCTTCTTGAATTTATTTCCCACTCACAGTTTAGTTCAAATGCTACTTTCTTGATGAAGTCTCTTCTGATGGCCCCACCATGACTAACTCTTCCTCTGGACAGCTAAGAGCACAGTATTTATACCTCAAAATGAGCACAGACCAGTCTGCCTGTGTCACAGACTATGGTGGTAGAAGTCTCAGCTGAAAGTAAGCCTATCAAGAACAAGGAAACCCAATCAGTGACATCTGTTAAATAGCACCAGCCTTGGCACCCTGTAGGAGCTTGCTACATTTTTGCAGAATTAAAATGAAAGCTCTTGGAATTTGTCAGGTTTCAGTCTAGTTCCATTGTTTTCTTGAAATATGACCTCGGGACATCGCTTACTATGGCTGAGCTGCAGTTACTGGGAAAATTAAATAAGAATATAATAGGTGGGCGCCAGACAATGGCATGGCTATAACAATGCTCCGGGAGGCTCAGCATCATGGGAAGATCCCAGGTTTACATTTGGAGACCTCCCTGAATGTGCCCATGACCTGAGCTGGCTGAAGCTGGTGCAGATAAAAGCACAAAGGACCCTGGTGGGGTCCTCTCTCTTCCCCTTTGTCTCTTCAGTTTATGAAAAAAGAAAGACATTAAAAATATAGAAAAGAAGAAAGAAAAAGAAAAGGAATATAACAGATATAATAGGCTAAAAGGTGGCACCAAAGCAATACATCCAAGTCCTAATTCACAGATTCTCTGCAACTCTATTTGAAAAACAGGTGTTTGGAGACCTGAAGGTGGAATGGAGGTAATGGCAGCTGGCCAACTTCACAGTTCAGGTCCTGGACCCAGAGGCTTGAAAAATGTGCTGGGCACATGTGTGTGTGTGTGTCCCAAATCCCAAAAGAATGGAGGAGAAGGGATTAACTTAAAAACTTTTAATAAATATGAATTTCATACATTCATACTTTATTTGATGAACATGTAGCACTTGGTATTTATCAAGCACTATCCTAGGTGCCTTATAAATATTATTTATTTAAATATTATGTTGTTGGAAAAGACATGGCATATTTTTTCTATGCAAAAATATTGTGATGACTCCTACAATGGCACCATTATTATTATTATTTCCATTTTACAGAGGGAAAACCAAGGAACAGAGAGTTTAAGTAACCTGACATCACAGAGCTCGTAAACATTGAAACCAGGATTTGAACCTAGACAGTGTGTCCCAAGAGCAGATCCTTCACCACTGCTCCTGGGAGTTAGGGAGAAGAGGCATGAAGTATGGATGTACAGAGGACCCAAGGTGGGAGACAAAGAGAGTCCTAGAGTCAGGTCTAGCTCCTGATAGCCATCCTTCCTCAAGCACCATGAATTGACCTAGAGTCCTCATGATAAACTCTCTTTATTTATTACTTTAGTTAACAGGCTTCTATTACCTGCAATAGAGATCTCATGCCCTTACTATCACATCCTGATGGCAGGCGTCTCTAATTTCCTAGAAACCAAGCTTAACTCTCTCCCTTTTTTTACTTCCACTACTGACTCAACTCCACTCCTACATGGAGCAAATCAGATTAGTCAAAAATGCTTTTAGGAATAGATCAACCTTCCTTAAATCCAATTTAAAAATAAACCAAAATAGAAAGAATAATAATTTCAAAGAATTTCTTTTTTTTTTTTTTTGGAGAGGTTTTTCACTATAGGGCGCGTGCGCTCACCAGACAGACAGAGAGAGACAGAGAGACAGAAAGCAAGAAATCACCCCCCAGAGGGGATGGTCACGCCGCAGTACCTTCTCTTCCATTCTCCTCTCGGGATCTTGAGCACGCACGCACACGCGCCTGGCATGAGTTTTAAGCCACCGGGTCTGGGATGCCAACCGCGGTCGACCACGTGGGAGTCCAGTGACATAGCCATTACGCTAACAGCTGGTTCCCATAATTTCAAAGAATTTCCATGAAACTAAAAGCAGAAGAGGTTTTTTCTTTGTTTGTGCTACTAGAAAGGCTCAGATCCGGGCCTTAACTTATGTCAAATTCATTACAGCCACATAAAATTGAATCACCTAACTTTCTGCTATACAAGCTTTTAATGTTTCAGATTTGCAATTTTCCATACTAATCCATGATTATCTTAAAAGCACATGTCATGGTAAAATGAAATAAAAACTAATTACACATAAGGTAGTAATGGATTATAAGAGAAATAATTAGTCCCGGGGACTGGGATTTTGCAATCTGCCACTTGCTAGTGTGTGCCTTGAACATATAATCTCTTCCTGATTTAGTTTTCCAAATTGTAAAGACCAGTAAAATAAACAGAAAGAACACCACTATCATTAACCTCCGAAGTTGCTGAGATAATCAAATGAGATAATAATTAACAAAGTAAGCCTTATAGCAGATACTGGGGACAACAGGAAAGATCAAAGAAACAGAAATACAAGAACCTGTTAGATATTGATATTTTTGTGGAGCAGTAAAGACCATTTGGTAAACTGTGATAGTGGAAAACTGGCTTCTAAACCCTATTCTGTTATTATGGGGCTTGTCAAGGGGACACAGTCCATTCAATCTCAAGACTAACAGAAATGCTTCTTATGAAGTAATTTTATACAGGATGTTCCCTAGAAAGCAGCTTCAAGAACAATCTGAGGATCCCATTTGGAAATAACTTCTTTTTCCTAAATCCCCTCCCTGCCCCAACTTGGACATCAAATCTGGCCAATTCTCCCTCTTAAATAATAACATCAGTAGTAACTACATTTATTGGGGATTTTTCTCTGTGCCATTCAGGCATGGGTTTTTGTTTTTGTTTTGTTTGTTTAATTTAATTTTTTCTTATTTTTTACATTCAATCACTGTATATTTTACAACAGTAAAAATGAATTTTCCCAGCATGAACACACTGTGTATTAGCCCAGTAAAAGAAATTACCATATTGTCATCAACATGTAATTTCCCATTATTTGGGTCCATTGAATGTTGGTTTTTATCCCCCTTGATCCCCTCACCCTCCCTCCCCCCATTATCTACCCTCCTCAGGAATACACTCATTTGGAAAAACAGTTGCTTTTGTTTTTAATTGCTGGATGGGTACATGTACTCACCAAAGAGAAAGGGAAAGGGGAAAAAGCACCCTTCAGTGGGATGGTCATCTACAATCCCTAGTCCTCCAGTTCTCTATTTAGTCAGGATTTGAACCAAGCATGCACACACACCCTAGGTGTTTTTTAAGCCACTGGCCCAGAGTTCCAACTATGGTCAGCTGGGATCCAGCTTCCCTTGACTATTAGGATATGGAGCTGACCCCAGGTATGGTTTAAACACAACTTTCATGTACTTATATATCATCTCATTTAACACTCACAAATACATGGGTTCTTCAAACAGTTCATGGAAAAATGTGTGTTAGTTATGAAAAATTTATACATGTACTCTGATTTTTTTTTAATTAAAAAATCTAACGTTATTGAATATAGGAATGGATGGATTTTCAAATTAATTATTTTAGCTTTATGGTTATTACTTTTATAAGCCCTCTGACCCATGGCAAAACTTTCTAACTGGTATATACAAAAATGCTTGCCTATTCTTGTCAAGTTTCTATTTAGTTTCAGTTCTATAGGTGCATAAACAAATATATTTAAATACACAGGATCATCTATAACTGAATTACTGGAACATGGTAATGCATTGCAGCTGATAGTAAGAAATCAACTTCCAAGTACAAGTACAAACTTGTATTTTATATAAAAATTCAAGTTTTACACTTTCTTATTCTTACACTAGAATTGATATCACTAACTTAAAGGCAAACATATACTTTTGTTTTCTATCTTTTAGCTGAACAAAAATACATAGTATTTTCATTATTTCAAATAATGCAATATAATCCTTTTTTTGAACAAAATGCTCAGGGTGCTAATGAAATCATCTTTGGAGGAAGTGTTTAATAAGCATACTTTATTTAAATAAATTCTCCAGTAGGACATGGAGAATTCACTGTCTTTACTTAGAAGACTATGTAAATAGTTACCTGTCAATTTTGTATGTGCTGCTCACCAACATTCGCTTATCGAAAACATCAGAATTTCCACATCACAGTTCTTGAAAGGACTTTAAGTCTTAAAATTCTGGTTCTCCTTTGGCTTGTTTCTCTCTTGATTCCACCCAGGCTTTATTAATGGTTCGCTTCATATCATCATCTCCAACTTCATAAATGTTCTTTAGAACATTCGTCAGTCCCTCACTAGGATCTGTTTCAGTGTGGTATGAAGGCTTTTCTTTCTCTTTGCACTCTTTTTCAACCTGGGTCAGGTAGTTCCATCATGTGTTTTCTGTTTTCTTTCTACATAATATGAGAACTGTATCGGTCTTAATTTTCTTTGAACTGCCTTCAACAGAGA
>NW_006159608.1:326219-335851 GCF_000334495.1 Tupaia belangeri chinensis | reverse complement strand
AATGCACAGGGTATTTTGGATGGAAAATTCATTTGTGTGTTGTGATGGTGTATAGTGAATTAATGTAGAAAATGAATAAATTTTTTAAAAATTAAAAAAAAAAAAAAAAACAGAGGATGGGTTTAAAAAGTTTGTTCTCCGAGCCGCAGTCGGGCAGGAGAAGGGATGCCACACAGAGCACGCTCACTCGAGCGCAGCACCGCAGCCCGGGTCCACACCGCCCCTGCGCTAGGTCGCAGCCCCTATACTCTGATTTTTTCACATCAAAATGAACTTGTGTTTTAATTCTATTTTTCCACAAACTTCTTTGAAATTTCCTTATAAAAGCTATAAAGTGTCTATAGTTACGGTCACATTATATCTAAAAGAAAAGAGTCTGAAAAGTTAAACAATTTGGCCAAGATCATCCAGCAGGTAATAAGCACAAAGGAATTCAACCAAGACTTTTGAACATAACATCCATTTTCACATCACCTTATGCTTCACCCTTCCCAAAACCCAATTCTAGAACTGAATGGTGGCACTGTAGTGAGGCGTAACACTCTGTGAGGGAATTCCACACAGAAGGGTTGTTGGTTTATATCTGGAGACCTCCCTGAATACACCAGGCATGCATGGGCCCATGCTTCAGGCTGGCCAAAGCTTGGGGGTGGACTGTGGCATTGAGACACTTTCAGGTGTGCTGCTTTCGGTCGCTATCATTCAGTCTCTCTCACGCATGGAATAAATAAAACTTTTTTAAAGAGACTCAGTAAATGCTTGACCAACAAATGAAACTCTGACTCAAATGCTGATTTACCTTCTTTCTCTCTACAAGACTCCCTAGAACCGTCAGTTGACATCATCTAGCTCTCCTTAAACTTGGCCAACTTAATCCATGAATACTGTCTCACTCACTGATACAAGCTGAATGTCTGTGTCTCTACCAAATTCACATACTGAAAGTTCTAACCTCCAATGTGATGTTATCTGGAGGTGGGCCTTTATTTTACAGATGAGGATGTAGGCCCTCTCTGCTCTTTTGTTTTTCAGGGATTTAGTTTTGTTTTCTGAATCTTTAGTTTCGAGGACATCTACCTATGATTTGGTGCCTGTGAAATGCACTGGCCCCAAATAGAGAAACTATGATTTTCTCTTATGCGTCCTTTACATTGCAAGGTACCCAGCAGGCATTTTGATACTACTATGATATCTAGCAACTGGGTGAAAGTGTATAAAAAATGAGACAGTGGAGCCAAAACACTCCAAGATATCAATTGTTAAATTCACTATTAATTCCTTAAGCGATCTACTATATTTTCCCCAAAATGGGTAATGCTGGTCTGCTCTAGGCTACTGCTGAAACTTTTAGGAATTTCTTGCTCCAAGGTAATAAGTATTGATGAAGGTCAAGGGACAAACTAGGCTAACACCTTCGGATTACATCAAGATTTGAATTCTTCAGATGCTTCTTTCTAGACTAACATTGTTGGAGTTCAACCTCACAAAGCCTAAGAAATTTTATGTAGAGCTGATCAGTGTCTTCAAACCTGATCACTAAAAGGAAGACTTTAAAAACATTGCTTTCTCTTGTAAAATAAGAATGAGGAAATCTTAAGGGATCAAAATAGAACAACATATGGGAAGAGATTATGGGATTACCTACTTGATATGCCTTAGAATGAGACACAGGAAACTTCTCAATCTTTCTGAAGAAATCATTATAAATTCATACTAAACAACTAAATTCTATGCCTTTCACATAAATACAAAACAAAGAAGCAGAGACTAAAAAACACTAGTAGGTATTTCTTTATTCAATAACACTCATATTAAGTCTATAACAAACTAAAAGATAATCTATTCAGAACAGTGAATTTGTACTCAATGTTACCATATAAACTCAGCTTATTTTCTACTCCTGTCTTTTGGAATTCCAAATTTAGTCTACTAAGCATGAGATAAACAATAAGCAGCATTAGTTCAGGACTCTCTTCAATGATAGAAAGGGCTCAGGAATGGTTTATTTCAATGAATTGAAATTGCAACTAACAAAATATTGACTACTACATTTCAAACTGTTTTAGTTGCTTAATCGAAGACAAAAAATGTAAAAAGATTTCAATAAAAATTTACATTGATGAAACTCTACAAACCCCCATAATACAAACAAAATGATGAGATTCACTAAATACATTTTATTCTCTCTGGTTCAGGCACATGTGCACACACAAACGTATATGCATGCGTGCACACACACACACACACACACACACACACACACAAATAAGCCTCTTATGAATAGCAGCTGATCAGCTAAAGAAAATGATAAAGATTACTAGACAAAAAATGTAAAAAGATTTCAATAAAAATTTACATTGATGAAACTCTACAAACCCCCATAATACAAACAAAATGATGAGATTCACTAAATACATTTTATTCTCTCTGGTTCAGGCACATGTGCACACACAAACGTATATGCATGCGTGCACACACACACACACACACACACACACACACAAATAAGCCTCTTATGAATAGCAGCTGATCAGCTAAAGAAAATGATAAAGATTACTACGCATTTTATGGTCAATGATAGTATTCAATCTTCGTAGTTTTAAAGAACAAGCTTAGTATAGATCTAACATTGAGCCAATCAAAAATTTATAGAGTGCCAAACTCTAGCAGCAGGTAATTCCCACGGACTATTTTTCTTACAAAATCTGGTTCCTGTAAGCGCATATCCCAGATGACTCTGGACTTCAGATGAGTAGGATAAACAATGGAAAGGAGGCCCAAGTGGCCAACAGTATGGAATCTGAGTAATAGCATTGTGTCACAAAAAGTTCCAACAAGTGGCTATTCTTCCTTTCCTCACATTCTAATGAAGCAAATAGCTAACAAGGTAAACAGGTTTGGCCAGGACTGTTCTGCCTTCAGCAATGTGAAAATTGCTTTTTGTGGTGAGCAGAGGAAAGTTAAATTTTTAAGTGGAACATGGCCATCAGATGCCAGGTAAATTATTAACTTCTAATTTGATGACAGAGAATTTGCATTTATATCCTAATTTTACCCTAATTTTTTTTACCATTAGCACGTGCTTCAGGATAATTTATTGTCCTTGCCAAAACACACAAACAAACAGAAATGGGTAAAGAACTGGAAAACCAACAAAGCAACATGGTTTGATTCCATTTCTTCTAATCACTTTCTTGCCAACCTATTTTCTGTCTTAAATAGTTTCTGTTCCTGTGCAAATCAATCATTTTGAAATTCATACTTTAAATATGATACTGAAAATATTAATACTGATTGCATTGCCATTAAAAAGCAACATTATGGGCCTGTTTTGAGACACATCCCATCCTTCCCACAATCAGCACTCACCTTCAGGGAAAGCATGTGGCTGTACCACATAGAGGAAGAGGTGCACCATTCGATAAAGAATGCCAACAGGTCCGGTTTTATAGGAGTCTTGGGTTTCATACTGCATGGGAGGCAACTCATAATTCAATGCTCCAGGAGTCTCTGTGGTTGAAGGCTGCTCTTCTGACACAGAGTTCCCACAGAGTCCCAGCAGCAGGAAGAAGCCAAGCGTGGGGGCCATAGCTAGTAAGATGCCCCAAACATGAGGTAGAACAGGGTGCCTCCTGCCTCAGAACTTCTGAGAAAGGTTGGGGAAGGCAGTGAGGGTCCTATGGGCACTGGCCTGCAGATCCTTTAGTTTTCTGGCTGGGCTGGCTTGCGGAAAGAAGTACAGATAATCATTCTCCAAGACGGTCATTCATTCAAGGAACCAGCCCTGGTGGAGAGAAAAACAACAGCAGTCACTAGTGCATGTGACCTACCTGCACCCGGAGCTGCCCAGGAGAAAGCTGCAAAGCCTTAGAACAAGCCCTCCAGCCTAATCCGGGTAGAAGGAAACCATACACACGGCCAGCTCCACCACAATGGGGGAGGCAGTGGCATGAAAATGAAGACTCAGAGACCGCCCACACCCAGAACACCAGGTAGTAGGGAGCAGGCTATGTGGTCTTGGAAACAAACATCTTTTGAGTACTTACAATATTACAGACCCAGCTCTACATGCTTCAGAGGCAGGACCTCATTTTAAGGTGCTATTCTCTTTCACAGAAGAGAAATCTGATGCAGAGGATTGTGGTGACTTGCTTGAAGTCACAGGAGATAAGGGAGGGATGAAAATTCAAACTCACTAGTTTGCCTGCAGAGCCCTAGCTCTCACCAGGACACTGTCCAGCTTCAGTTAACGTTGAGAGGCACTCAGCAATGGCCTATAGGTGCTCCTTAACTTACAATGGGTTTATATCACAATAAAACCATCAAAATTGAAAATAGTGTTAAATCGAAACCACATTTAATACTCCTAACCTACTTCATAGATTAACACAGCCTACTTTAACTTGCTCAGAACTTAAATTAGCCCACAGTTGAACAAAATCATCTGACACAAAGCAGAAAGTTTGGCTGCTGCTACACAGCATCATGAGAGAATATAGTGCAGAATATCACCCACTGAGGAAAAGATCAACATTCAAAGTAAAGGCAAAACCTCTTAAGTATGAACCATCACATGTCTGAAACTGTCTATGTATGCTTATTTTTTTCTCCAAGTTTGTGGTGTTCTCCCTGTCTCTGGGTGTTTATCTTACTTTGCCTTATATTCTACTTATTTTTTCACTGACCTATTTTAAACATCTGCCTCTATACCTTACCCTCCCAGATTAAAAGAGAATGGCCTCAAGGTCAGAGACTAAACTGAGACCCCATAACACTGGATTCTTTCTAAAAAGACCACCAAGTAATCATGATGGAAACCTTTGCTTCAAGTCACCATAGCCACAGCCAGGGGACTAGGAAACTAGTCTGGCAGAGGGAGACCACCAACCTCTGAGAGAGGTTAAAAAGAAACAGGAATTCTAAAACCAACTATCAGCCAGTGTCTGGGGAGGGAACGGACCAGAAAGTAACTCCCTGCTGGACCCAGCAGAGCATGGGCATGGCACCCAGGCGGTGGTTAGTAAGAACCTACCGAGTGCAATAAAGCGGTCAAAATAACTGATTTCCTCATGCTGTTTCCTGAGGTGAGGTAAATCAGCACAGAATACAGAAGTAGGATCTGGGATGTCTTGCTCCTCCTCTGTCCTGGTATTCTGGAACACACTGTTGTCATTTTGTGCTACTAAAACACACACTGTGATGAGAACCACCAACAGTTAGTGTGATGGCTATGTCGCTGGACTCCCATGTAGTAGACCGCGGTTTGCATCCCAGACCCGGTGGCTTAAAACTCACGTGGGGCGCGTGTGCTTGCGTGCCCAAGATCCCGAGAGGAGGATAGAGGAGAAGGGATTACGGCGTGACCATCCCCCCTGGGGGGTAATTCCTCGCTTTCTGTCTCTATGTCTCTCTGTCTGTCTGGCGAGCGCATGCGCCCTATAGCGAAAACCTCTCAAAAAAAACAAAACAAAACAAAACAAAACAAAAAACAAAAAAACACTGTGAGATGGAGATGATAAAGAAAGTGACACCTTTTACAAGGGACCAGAAAGCCCATCACCTATGTTTCAAATCAAAGAAAGCACCAGAGAAGAAGTAGGATTTCATGATCCCTTTAAAAGATGTAAATTCTGACCTAATCCCCTTTGATATTTGCCTCATCTTCTAAATCCCATTTTACTTCAATTACTTCTGCATTATGCTACCAATAAGAAGACCCTACACTCTCTGTTTACCAAATCATGGGCTGCTCAGATTCCCAAGAGGCTCCCATATCAACCTTCCTTCACCCCAGGCTTCAGCTTCAACCCCGGCCCTCCATCACACTCACATACATCATGGTCCTGATACGTCATGGCCCTGATACAGGGTCCCTTTAGACAACTGTCATACACACGCATACTACACTCACACCTTATCTTGTCTTTTGATAAAAGACAATCTAGGAGCTAAGACTCAAGCACAGCAGCTAGAAGGATTAAAGGCTCAGCCCCAGAAAAAGGCTCCCTTCCTGGTAATGCCACCAAGCCTCAGCAGGGATGAAAACAGCCCAACCCAAGGGAGAGCTATGAATAAACAGGCTTTCTAACTCCTTCGGTGAAATGGCAGGGGAAGGGCAATCCCAAATGAAATGAAACACTATTGCTCACTGCTGCAAAAGTGGAGGTAGCAATGGACTGAGAAAGCAACTGGAGTGTTGCTTGCCCAGATTACTTCACATTTTGCTATAAAGTATAGGTCTCTCTTAAATTTTAAAGTAAATTTCAAGAAAAATATTAAAATCTCACTAACTATAAAACTATAACATTTGATTAAATTCAAGTCAAAAGGGGAGAGTTTATGGAAAAGGGAATTCTTCTGCACTGTTAGTGGGAATGAAATTAGTATAGCCACTATAAAAAAAGTTTGGAGTTTCTTTCAAAAACTAAAAGTAGAACTATCTTATGATCTCGTAATCCCATAACTGGATATATACACAAAGGAAATCAGTATGTCAAAGAGACACGGCAGCATTAGCCAGAATAGTTAAGATATATAGAGTCAACCTAAGAGTCCAAAAAAGAGATGAATGAATACAGAAAATGTGGTGTATATGACACAATGGAATATTGCTCATGCATCAAAAAAGAATAAAATCCTGCCATACGTGACAACATATTATAGAAGTAGAGAGCACAATGGTAGATTCTAGAAGCTGGGAAGCAGTGGGGGATATGGAGGATAGGGAGAACTTGTTGACCAGACACAAGAATGCACACAGAGGTAGAGTGAGTTCTAGAGCACTGAACCATATACAGTAATTATAATCGGTGAAAATTTAATGTTTATTAATAATAGCTAGAAGAGAAGACTTCAAATGTTCACAACACAAAGTAATTTAAGGGTCTGAGATAATGGACATGTTTATTTGCCTTGATTTGGTCATTATACATCATATTCACATACTGAAAAATCACTGTGCTGCACTAATATGTGCAGCTATTATATGTTCATTTAAATGATAATAAAAGATTAATTAATCTTTTTTTTTTTTTTTTTTTTAAAGAGGTGAGTTTTTCATCTTGGCTTTAATCGGTATTGCCAAAACAGAAACCTGTTAATCCCTATTAGGACCCAAGAACCACTGAGAGTAGCTCAAAGAACTGCCAGCATAAAATCCAAGACATTCTCATGGACCAACATTTATGTCAGCATAAAATGGGTTATTTACTTAAAATGCACATAACCCAACTAGTACCTGGAATGAGGCTCATAAATCTGCATTTTTAACAAGCTCTCCTGGAGATTCACTCTTACGACTAGTGTGAGAATGGACACTATCCCTGGAGTACCTGCCTGGCCAATTCATACAGCTTTCTAACGGACAGTTCATGCCTTCCTAAAAACAACTACAGGACAGATGCAAAGTAAAAGCTCCCCAAAAGCCTTTCTTTCTTTCTTTCTTTTAAGAATTATTTCTTTAATTTTGGGGGCCGGTAGATGGTGTGGCAATTAAGGGCACTGGACTCCCCCATGGCTGACCATGGTTCCCAGAACTGGTAGCTTGCCTTCTCACTTTCCCTCTCTCTCTCTCTCTCTCTCAATTCTCTCTCTCTCTCTCTTTGTCCCTCTCTGGTCAAATTTAAATAAATAAATAAAGTTAAATAAAATCATTATTTTTTAAAAAGAATTCTTTAATTTTATTCATTATTATTATTTTAGGGAGATTTTTGCTATAGGGCATATGCTCACCAAAGAGACAATGAGACAGAAAGCCAGCAATCACCCCTCCCCTCAAGGGAAATGGTCACGTCACACTCCCTTCTCATCCATTCTCCTCTTGGGATCTTGGACATGCACACACACACACTCGGCATGAGTTTCAAGCCACCCCGGTCAGGGTTGCAAACCGCAGTCAGCCATGTGGGAGTCCAATGAAGTAACCATTATGCCATCTGCTGGTCCCATTATTATTATTATTATTTTTTAATTTACTATAGGGCACGTGCACTCACCAGAGGCAGACAGAAAGACAGACAGAGAGAGAGAGAGGGAAAGTGAGAGAGCAAAACACCAGGTCTGGGACTCAAACCACAGTCAGTTATGTGGTAGTGCAGCATCTTAACCACCATGCCATCTGCTGGCCCCCAAAATGCCGTTCTCATACTGTCTTGAACTGATTTATCCCAGCTGCTATGCAGAGTCCATAACTTACCTTTGTGTCTCTAGGGCCTGACACACAGTAGGTACTCAATAAAAGTTGCTGAAATAATACAGGGCAAGTGTGTGTGTGTGGGGGGGGAGAGGCTAACACAAAATGGTCATATTTATTTCAAAGTCATATTAAGCATTTATTTACCACTAGTACTTATAGCCTCTGGAAAGGCTAGAGAGGACAAGTCCAACCCTACCTATGGGACCACTTGTAGCTATTTCCTCCCACATAAGCAGCAGACCGTCTCTTTACTGGATTTACCTATGGCAGAACAACTGGTCAACCATTCTGGGGAAGGTACCTCCTGAAGCTACCTCAACGTCATAGGCTTTAGAAATTGCTTCCTTGGGTGCTATCGCCTTAAACAGACTATTAAAAAAGGCTATCTCACCATTTTCCTGATTTATAGAGTATAGATTCCTGGTTTCCCACTCCAAATGCACTGAATTCAAGCTAAAGGGCCCAAGAAAGCCCATTTTAAACAAATACCTCACATGATTCCGAGTCTGGACTCTGGAGAAATGCATTTTTTTTTTTTTTTTGGAGAGGTTTTTGCTATAGGGCGCGTGTACTCGCCAGACAGAGAGAGACATAGAGACAGAAAGCGAGAAATCACCCCCCAGGGGGGATGGTCACGCCGCAATCCCTTCTCCATTCTCCTCTCGGGATCTTGGGCACGCACGCACACGCACTCGGTGTGAGTTTTAAGCCACTGGGTTCGGGACGTGAACCGTAGTCGACTACGTGGGAGTCCAGTGACATAGCTATTACGCTAACTGCTGGTTCCCCGGAGAACTGCATTTCAGCAAACACTATTTTTAAACTAAACAGAGTCAGGACCACCAGATGACATGATGGTTACGGTGCTGAACTCCCACATAGTCGACCATGGTTTGAGTCTCTGTCCCGGCACCTTAAAATTCATGCTAGGTGTGTGTGTGTGTGTGCAGGCCCCAAATCCTGAGAAGATACTGGAGAAGGGATTGTGGCAAGGCCATCCACCATGGGGGTGTGATTTCTCGTTTTCTGTCTCTGTTTCTCTCTGGTGAATGCATGCGCCCTATAGCAAAAATATCTATACAAATAAAAAAGAGTAAGTATAGTGACTAACCAGCTTCATTTCTTCTTCTCAAGACATTTCTCAAAACCTTTCTTTTTTAAAGGCTCTCTGTTGATGTCTGTCATCTGGAGAGTTTTTGTAGGGTATGGGGACTACCCAACTTCTGAGCTCACCTTTGTGAGTCCTGTAGGAGGCAGCCCGGCCTTTCATTGTGAGGACACCTGAGGTGCCCACCCTGTGTCCTGGGGTATGAGCCAAGTTGACCAATCAGATGCTTTCTCCTGGGCCTATGACTGAAGTACACAATGAAGTATGGCAGTTTCTGATTCATTCTAGCCATGAGGGTGGCAAAGACAGTAGCCACAGCCAGGGTCCTGC
>NW_006159608.1:324412-326192 GCF_000334495.1 Tupaia belangeri chinensis | reverse complement strand
GTTGGCTGGTTGTCCGGTGTTCCTGAGTGGGGACTCGCCTGCTTTCCTGCCACTTTCCCAAGTGTCTAAGCCATCCTAAAAATTAAAAATAAAAAAAAAAAAGTCTTGGAGACAGCAGATGGCATAGCTGTTAAGTCCCTGAACTCCCACATGGCCGACTGCAGTTCAAATCTCAGACCCAGTGGCTTGACCCACTGGCACATGTGCATGTATACCTGGGAGGAGAATGGAATAGAAGGGATTGAGGCATGACCATCCCCTCTGTGGGGGGAGGGGTTGATTTCTGACTTTCCCTCTCACTGTCTCTCTGTCTGAGTGCAGGTGATCTAAGGCAAAAACTTTATAAAAAAAAAAAAAAAAAAGGAAGCCCCTTTACTGCTAAAATGACACAGAATTAGCTTCTATTGTTTGTAGCAAAGATCCTGACTGGTAATAGATCTCTGGGGTAACTCCTAGTCCCAGGACAAAACTTACTTCCTTTATATTTTAAATAGCACCAACAAAACAATAATACTTAGAGTTTTATTATTTTCAACCCATCCTTTGAAGCACTTGTTTACTTCACTGTACTAGCACACAGAGAAATAGTCCAGCATAGAAATCATTCACTAAAAATTCATGTGACAAGTTTAAAAAAGAAACTAAACTTAAGGGCATTCATTGGTAAGTGGACAAACAGTCCAACCTATTGAGACAAGGCGGTAGTCATTAATCTCACTTAATAACCCTGTGACAATGACAGTCGCTTACATTCTCCAACCTTTCCTTTGCTTGCCTGTAAAATGGGGGTTTACATGGGACTGGCAGGTTAGCCATCTAATAAGTTAGCATCTGGCATCCAGATGACTGTCAATAAAGGGTCGGCCCAACATGGCTCCAGCGAACTAGATTTTTCAGGGAATGAAGATTTCCTACTGATAATTCAGCCTCCAACAAAGAGCTAGCAGTAGGGAGTCCCCCGCCCCCACACCCCCAGCCTTCTATCTCTGTCTCTATGTCTGGGTTCCTGTCTCTCCCAGCTTTTGTCTTTCCTTTTTTTTTTTTTTGTAATTTTTCCTTTTTTACACTTTTTTAAAAAGGCACAGTTTTTCTCTGGCTCTCAGCTCCACCTTTTATAATTATCGCTCTGCTCCTCCCACGCAGGCAGAAGAAGCCAGGCCTTCAGAAGAAGGTTCCACATGGTTCCTGCAAGCTAAATTTTTTGCACGCTGTGCGTTTTTCTATTTTGTGATTTTTTTTTTTAAAGAACAGTAATTACAATTTTTTAAAATTTTAATTTCTTTTGTCTTTTTTTCTCTTTTTGTTGTTCTCTCTCTGTTTCATTTTCCTTTTTCTTGTCTCTCCACCCTCCAATATCCTTTCAATGTGTTTTTAGATGGATCTAAGAGCACCGTAGCTAAACATCCAAATACTAATAGGGCTAAAATATTCCCCACTATCTACTGAATCTTCTGTACCAGCGATCACAACAGAACGGCAACGAGATTCTAGATCACCTCTGTCTGCTTGCTCCTGAACATTAAGGCTGAACTTCAAGAATCTGAAAGAAACACACCATCCATCAGATGACAAGAAATCACCGCGAGATCACAAGAAATATGGGAAAACAAGAAAATGCCTCTCCAAGGGAAAAGAGTAACTATTCTTCATCCACAAGCAGTTCGGTGAAAATCATGGAAATGTCTGATAAGGAATTTAGATCATTCATAATGTCGAAGCTAACAGAGATGGAAGAGAAGAGAGATAATGAACTGCTAAAGAGAAAGGAGAAAGAAGTTGA
>NW_006159608.1:323229-323714 GCF_000334495.1 Tupaia belangeri chinensis | reverse complement strand
CAGACACATGGAAATAAGAGTCCAAAAACTAAGAAAGTGGCCAACTTAATCATAGGGACAAGTCTGGAGTTGAATATTATATACCAGAATTTAATCAGGAAAATGGAACCAGAACAGAAGATAAAAGTACATGAGACTGATAGGTTCATGCACCTACCATTTGAACAGAATCCTAACCTGTTTCCTGGCTTTAAGCAAAGTTCCTTGAAGTTTCTTTGATTTAAGTTAAAACTGGTTTTCTTAGTAGTAATGAGTGAACTCACCATTGAAAGTAGTTAGATTATGTAGGAAATTGTGTGATCAATGGGTGGGAAGGCAATGAAGGACAATTGTGGACACCGGAGGTGGTGTGAGAGGAGGGTGGGAAGGGACAGAGGGTCAGAAAGAGGGGTGGAAATAATTCTAGGAACTAGAATTGGAAAATTTTTTGTAATGTGCATGATTGAGTCACTATACAGTGTGTACTGGATGGGAGATTGCATTTT
>NW_006159608.1:316716-323014 GCF_000334495.1 Tupaia belangeri chinensis | reverse complement strand
TGATACAATAAAATGGGGGGGGGGGAACAGTATAGAAAGCAAACTTAGATACCAGACAGTGTGGGAGGAGAGTGGGAGATGGCAGAGGGTAAGAGATAGGGAATCAAGGATGGGGAAAAAAAGCAAAACATACAGAAAACAAGAAATGGAAGATCATTTGCTGACAATAAATGTTGATGTGCTTGATTGAGACAATATACAGTGTACTCTGGATGGAAAAATCTCATTCTGTATGTGTAATGATGTACAGTGAATGAATGCAAATAAATAAATTGAAATAAAAAATAAATAAATAAATAATAAAGGGTGGGCCCTAGCACCAATCCTCCATACTGAACTCACCAGACTCATCCTCGCAGAGAAGACAGCTTCAAAGCTAATAAAGAAGGAAACTCACAAGTAAGTGAGAAAAGAAAAATAAGTGTTAATAATTTAACACAATTTGAATCATGCGACGTTGCTGATACTCAGATCTTCCAAAACAACACGATCTTTTCAGATGGTGCAACCAACACTTCTGCAGTTCTCGGAGTTTTGATGGGGGGGGGGCAATCAAGGACCATCATCAGGCACTTGCTTATCTTAACAAAGGTCCGCGGCCGCCCACGGGAACCCCGCAAACCTTTCCCCACTCTGCACAAGGGGTCTGTCGCCACAGGTGGCTCTGCGAGCAACCTGTTGTACCAGGAAGCACCAACCCCCCCCCAGGCCTGGCGCCTTCCTGCCCATGCTGGCTCCTCCGCGCCACGGGAGCTCTCCCGAGTTGCCTCACACAAAAGGAAGGGCAAACCGGCAGGCGCCGGAAGCCGGGAGACTGCAGGAACCCTCCGCTGCCTGCGGGAAGAATTGCCGGAGAAACTTGGCTTCTTCCAGTGTATCGGCTCCAAATCCCCGCCGTGGTGCAAGCTCGACATGGATGAGGAGTGCTTCCGCCAGAAAGTAGGCGCTCTGGAGCTCGCTTCTCGCCTCGGACCTGGTCCTCAGCCCCTCCCTCCGCAAGCTCTTGGGAAGCTGAGCTCGCACCACACATTCTGGTCGCTCCCCTTTGTTGTCCGGATATGCAAATACTGGCCCAGTGCGCCCTTGAGCACGTCAGTTCTCCATCCGCGAGAACTTAGGGCCCCCGCAGTTGTGCACCCAGAAGGGCCGCGGAGGGAGCAGGAGGTGTAGAGGCTTAGGTGCTTCAAGCCTGGGGTGCGTGTGCACGGGAAGGCAGATTCCCTTAGCACGCTCATCAACCCCCTCCAGCCATGGTTGGTCGTTCCGCGTCCTCCATCTGGCAGACCAGGAGAGGGTTGGCTCCTTCCTGGACCCAACCAAGGAGGCTCCACGCCCTCGTCCTAGGAGCCATCTCCGTCGCTGCCTTTACCTTAGAATAGTTACCAAGCCTCCGGCGAGCCTTTCCTCTACCTGCAACCTCCCTCCAGCGAGCTCTAGGACCCTCATCCTGTTCGTGCTCCCAGGACGTTGGCAAGCCACAGCTGCTGGCTCCCTTCCAACTGGCAGAAAGACCCAAGCGGCGCTGCGCGGCGCGGGCCATCCTGCAGCGGGAAAAGTTCGCGCGCCTAAACCGGCCCTTCGCCCCCGGCCCAATTCTTCTTTGGCTGAACCCGAATACCAACTCTCCCTCCCCGCTGTGATCCCAGCTAGCACCACCTGCCACTGGGTTGGGGTCGGAGCGCGAAACCCTCCAGTTGCCAGTGCTCGCCCCTAGTATTCTGGAAGAGGGTGCGCTCAGCCACAAGCTCAGTCTGCAGACGCCCCTCTCGCTCTGGGGTGAGAACGCAGCGACTCACCCTGTGCCGGAATCCAGCTACAGCTCCCTCCCGGGTCACCGCTGACCCTACCCCCAGTAGTAGCCGGGCCCTATCCGCCCTGACTCATGAATTATTTATGATCTGAGGACCCAGGGACGGCTTCTGGAGAGCCCGCCCCGCCGCCCCCGCACACTGCAGGAGGCCGGCTAGTGAGGGCTAGGGGACCTGAGGGGATCTGTTGCGGCCCGCCTTGTCTCTGGGCCGGGATCTGGGGAGGAAGTTGCTGGGATAAAATCATTCCTTGAACATAATCAATCCTGGAGGGAATGCTTAGCGCGTGGCTGGGTGCTCGGTGGAAATCTGGCTCTGTAACTTGAACCCTGTCGCTCTGGACGCGCTCAGAGTGGACGGCTAAGTCACTCCGCCACGGAGCCCTAGGGCACCCACCGGCATGCGTACTTCCTGCGTGGGAGCCCTGCTCGTTCCCGCACGCCTCTTTTACCCAGGCATTCATCCTCTCCTTGGAAGGTAACTATTTAAAAACTCCTTCTGGACTCTCATACCTCCTCTGACTCCTCCCAGTCACTGTAGACACTTGTTGCCCGCTCCCTGTGCACTTTTTTTTTTTTAATCGAAACAGAACAGAACACGGTTTAATTCCTTAGTGTGTACCCAACCACAGTGTTAGTGACTGGAGCTATAAAGAACGGCATAAAGCAGTACTCGCTGCCATATGTACAGGCTTCCACCACAGTAAAAAGTCAAGTCAGATAATGGTTCTAGATCACGTTTTTTAATAGCCCTCTTTAAATTGAGAATTGGATCATTTCTTGTTGTAGAGGCTGTCCTGTGCACTGGTGGGATTTTTTTTTTTTTTGAGAGGTTTTCGCTATAGGGCCCGTGCGCTTGCCAGAAAGACAGAGAGAGAGAGAGATAGAAAGCAAGAAATCACCCCCCAGGGGGGATGGCCACGCTGCAATCCTTTCTCCTCTCAGGATCTTGGGCATGCATGCACACGCGCCTGGCGTGAGTTTAAGCCACCGGGTCCAGGACTTGAACCGCGGTGGACTACGTGGGAGTCCAGCGACATAGCCATTACGCTAACTGCTGGTCCCAGCTCTGGTGGGATATTTAATAGCCTCCCTGGGGGCAGCTCCACCAGTAACAACTCCTGCTCTCAATTGGATCAACCAAAAATGTTCAAAACCTAGGGTTTGATTAAACAAAAAAAAAAGTTACTGGGGACCAACAGTTAGTGTAAAGGCTATGTCGCTGGACTCCCATGTAGTCGACCGGGGTTCAAGTCCCGGACCCGGTGGCTTAAACTCACGCCAGGCACGTGTGCGGTCGTGCCCAAGATCCCAAGAGGAGAATGGAGGAGAAGGGACTGAGTCGTGGCCATCCCCCCGGGGGATGATTTCTCGCTTTCTATCTCTCTGTCTGTCAGGCGAGCGCATGTGCCCTATAGCAAAAAAACCTCTCCAAAATAAATAAATAAAAAGTTTCTGATGAAATTGTTGAATTTAGGTAGAATTATATCAGATACATTAAATAAGGGATCCCTGGTAGCAGTTTTGGCAAATGCTGTGGACCATAGTCAAGAACTGAAGCATCCTTACCTACACACTCAGGCAACTTGACCCATTTAAACTACCTTCTGGCCCTGTAGGCAAGTGAGTGTTTTTCTCCGCATTACAGGATTTTTGTAGTTGATAAACACTTGTTTTCTCCTGTAATACTCCAAACAAACCTATTGGGTAGGTATTATTAGCCTATTGGACAGATGGAAAGGAAAAGCCGGGGTCCAGGTTATAAGCCCATGGTCCTAGGAGGAGCAGACTAGGTCTCAAAACTCTGACTCTTTATCAGTACTCCACTCACTACGAAACAGAAGAGCAGATTTGCACTGCCTGGGTGTGAAATTATGCAAGAAACTTGGATTTCAACTTAAGTAGGTAATTTGGGCCCTAACCTGAGAGATCTTTTAGTAAAAAGCTCCAGTAACTAGGAGAGAAAGAACAGGGACTACCCTGGGGAGTTAGCTGTCACCCCAAGACAACTTGCAGAGTGGATTATTTGGGGAAACATAGCTTGTTTCTTGGTGTTCTTCACTGGAAGGTTTACAAACACACAGTGAAATGTAGCCCAATACTTGTCTTTAATCCAGCTTTCCTTCTAAGTTTGAACATAGTTTGAACTTAGAAAAAAGTATAGAAGGACTATAATGGATTTTCCCCTATACTAAAAACAACAACACAAAACAAAGACTAACAAAAAAATACAAAAAAAAAAAATAGCATGCACTAGGGCTTCAGTAATTCTCAAAGGAAAACAAAGCGCAATAAAATGAAATTACAAACTCTTTTAAAATAATTATTTTATTTAACTTTATTGTGTTTATTTACTTTGACCAAAAAGGGACAGGGTGAGAGAGAGATAGAGAGAGAGAAAGTGAGAAAGCAAGCTGCCAGGTCCGAGACTCTAGCCATAATTAGCTATATGGGAGTCCAACACCCTTAACCATCTTGCCACCTGCCAGCCCCAAATTATAAATTCCTAAGAAGACAAAGTAGTAACAGCAAAGTGTTCTGAAAGGGGTCAGCAGGTGGTGTGGTAGTGGTTATTGTACTGAATTCCCACGTGGCCAATCACAGTCTGTGTCCCAGACACGGTGGCTTGAAAATCATGCCATGCATGTTTGTGTGCCTGCCCAAAATTCCGAGAGGAGAATGGAAGAGAAGGAATTGTGGCATGGCCATCCCTCCAGAGGGTGATTTCTCACTTTCCTTCTTTGATTCTCTCTGGTGAGTTCACAAGCCCTTTGGCAAAAAAACTACAAAAATAAATAAATAAATAAATAAATAAATAGTTCCAAAAGACAGATGATGTATATCCACGGGGCACTTTTGTTATATGTTGCTCCCACTTACTGACTGTTATTTGCCAGACACTGAGTAAAGTATTTTCTATACATTCTTTTATTTAATTGAAGCTGCCTAGGGGAGTTTCGTTATCACATTTTCCAGAGAAGAAAATTGAGGCTCACAGACCCAGGCAGGCTTCATTTTCCTCTATATTAAGGATAAGTTACCATTTATTGGGGCCAGCAGGTGGTGTAGTGGTTAAGGCACTGGACTCCCACATGGTAAACCATAGTTTGAATCCCAGACCTGGCAATTTGAAACTCATGCTGGTTATGTGTGCACGTGTGCCCAAAATCCTGGAAGAAGGGATTGTGGTGTGACCATATCCCTGGGGAGTGATTTCTCGCTTTCTGTCTCTCTGTCTCTCTGGCAAGCACGCACGCCCTATAGTAAAAATCTCTCCCCCCCCAAAAAAATAGTTGATCCTTATTGAGGCAACCCCACCTCAATACATGCTTCACATAATAATTAAGATAATCCTAGGAAGTAGATATTATCCAAACAAACGAAACAGGAAAATATTGAGTGTTTCGAGGCTGTACAGTGCTAGTTGATGGAAACTTAGAGTCTAGGAAGGAAAGAAGTCATTAACAAATACTTCTCGATGAAGTGATTGTCAAGTAAGAGGACATATCATGGTTTATCATGAATATATATATATATATATATATATATATACACACATGCACATATATACATGTGCATACATATTCATATCCTAGGGTGCCTTAACAAAGTACCACAGACAGGCTGGGTAACTTAAACAAGAACTTAGAAAAAGAAATAGAAGAATTAGTTATTCATGGAAAATGCATTGTCTCATAGTCTGGAAGTCAAGTTAAGGTATCAGCAAGGTTGGCTTCCTTTGCAGTGAGGACAGAAGTCTGACTGCTTTATCCTATTTCCAAAGTCCCTTCCATAGGGCCGAGGTGAGTAACGGCCACAAACATTAACAGGTAATTTTGATTCATTTGATACATTTGATTTATTTCCTACATCCTGTCCCGGGCATATCATCTTAGTGATGAGTGAGTCATGCCCATGAACATTAAGAGACTATTTTGACTCACTAATAACAGGGCCCTTCCTACATCCAATCCTTGGGACAATAGCTTATGATGTATATAAGCTCCCTTATCTTTGTTATAGTACACTTTTTTGCAGATGCCTTCCCAAAACACAGATTTTCCTTTCCAATTACTACCCTAAGAATTGTAAAACCTACCTATGACCTACAAACCCCCATTTGCGGATGTTCTTCCTTTTGGGGCCAGACCAATGGAAAACTCTTTTCACTAAATTTCAAACTTTGTCTATCACTCTCAAAATAAAATAAAAGGAATCCCAAGAAAGACATGCTTGTCTCATCTCTGGGCTTAGGAAATACACATTCACGCTTAGAAATAAACTGCATTAATTATTATTTCTGCAGAGTTGGTCATTTCCATCTATCTCTGTATCCATCTTTCCACCCATTTTAGAAGACACCAGTCATATTGAATTTGGGACCATCTTAATGACCTTATTTTAACTTGATCATTTATTAAAAACTCTGCTCCCAGATAAAAAAATATGGTATACGAGTGTCTGCACTCTAAATATATATATATATATATA
>NW_006159608.1:311028-314040 GCF_000334495.1 Tupaia belangeri chinensis | reverse complement strand
AGGAGAAGGGATTGTGGTGTGGCCATCCCCCCTGGGGGGTGATTTCTCGCTTTCTCTCTGTCTCTCTCTGTCTGTCTGGTGAGTGCACACGCCCTATAGCAAAAACTTCTCCAAAAAAAAGAAATAGGAGTTAAAACAAAACAAACATATATATATATATACACATATATATATATACACATATATATATATATATTTGAAACCATACTGCCTCTGTTGTTATAGAGTTATAAAATTATACAAAATTATAAGACATATTTTGAACATTATCTTTAAAATTCAGTATTTTGAAATTTTGAAAGTTGTTTGTAAAACTGTCAAGAATTATGGAGTATGAGCTAAAATTTTTTGCTATGTAAAGTGAATGTTTGGGGGAAAATGTAAAAATAAATAAATGAGAGAAAAAAAATATGGTATAAACACCAAACCCAGATTCAAATGCTGCTCTGCTACATGTTTATTGAGTCACTTAAATTACTTTATCTTTCTGCATCAAAGTTTTCTCACTGGAAATAGATCTTACAAAGCCTGCATCTGCTTCCAGGTATTTTAGAAATAAAATGAGATGGAAATTAAGTCACAAAGACAATGAAATGAGAACTTGTGTAGAGTGCCTGGTACATAGCAGGTGCGAACAGACATTTCTTTCCCTTCTTTCCCTCCTTTTTGCCTCCTACCTTTCCTTCTGCAATATTTATTAAATACCTTCTACATGTGCCATGTATCACCTCAAACATTCAAGATACATCAACATCAAGACAGAAGAGTGGAGATTTTACTGTCCAGTTTGGGAGATAGAAAAATCTGTCAACAAATAAATTAAGCAGATCATTTGGTGATGCTAAGAGGTATGGAGAAAATCAAATAGAATAAAGTGAATGGCAAGGGTGGAATTTTTCCAAGGATTTTAATCTAAGTGAAAACTCTCTTTTGTTCGGAGTCCATGGAACAATTCTTGGTGCTAACTAGGGTCCAGCTAGAGAGTGTGGTCCTGACTCAGCCCTCGGGCAAATACACAGCAGTACCACAGGAGTGCCCGTGGGCTCCCTTTTCTCAAACACAGGTGGCTGGTAGGGTGGGATGTAGCTGATGATAGTCATTTCTAATGCTGGGGCAGGGGTCAAGGGGAGAGATGTTCCGCCATCTCTGAACACCTCAAAGGCCTATGTCTATCAGAGGAAAATGAAGAAGAGGCGGACATTGCAAACCTAAGGTAGAAAGTGGAGAAAGCAGGTGAGGAGCAACACTCCAGAGAGTTCTGGAACTTTACATCTTCATCCAAAAGCATTGTCTGTGAGAGTCTTCTCACAGCCTGATAGTCTATGATATATTTTACCCCAAGGTCAGCACTACATTGGAGTAAGTTTGTGATTCACAGGGAGCTTAATATTTTCATTTAAGAAACTGTCAAGTTACTTTAACACATATTGTTATGCTGCTTGGCAGATTCATTAGTCAATCCATCTGAGTCTTAAATTAAAGCCAGGAAACCCCTTGGTGTCACTCAGTGTTAATGTCTATATATCATTAAGAGGTTTAAAAGAGCTTATATTAAGCTTCCCGGCCATCCCCCTTCTTGAGCTAGCTTCCACTCGGCTCCAGCTTTCTGAATGCCGCTCAAAACAACCTGCCCTGGCAGTGACTTCAATGGTAGTGTTACAAAGACATTATCTTAAATAATCATGCTCCTTAGGAAGCATTGCTTGGTAGCAGCAGATCCCAGAAGCCTTTCTGATATGACAACTGTGTTCTCTGCAGGGTCAGCTTTGGGTGACCAGGTGAAATAGGCATAGGAATAGAACATTGGTTTCGGAGCCAACAGACCTAGGTACTAAGCCTATATCTGCACCCTATTGTTTGATCTGAGACATCTATCTTATGTAATTGCTCAGAATTTCAGCTTTACTTTTAACAGAATGGAAATGGCAGCACTTCTTTTACAGAGTTGTGATGAGGATTTTCTAAAAGGAAAATAAACTTTTCCTCCTAGCAACCTCTCAGAAGCTCTCTAGAGTGTTACTCCTCACCTGCTTTTTCCACTCTGTAGTCCAGGCTTGCAATGTCTGCCTCTTCTTCATCTTCCTCTGATAGACATAGGCCTTTGAGGTATTCAGAGACAGAGGAACATCTTTCCCCTTGGTCCATGTCTCAGCATTGGAAATGACATACCATCAGCCACACACTCCACCTTTCCAGCCAACTGTGTATGAGAAAGGGAGCCCATAGGAAGTTGTGTGTTTCAAGTATTTTACATGGCAGGAGTTAAGAGCATGTGTTCTGGAGGCAGATGCTGTTATTTATGATAAACATCTGGTTGATGTTTATCCGGTGATGTTGAAAAGGAACAGGGAAAGGATCTCATTTTCCTAGATAGTGAGGGAGAAGTTAAAAGCCCTGAAGGCGAGACAAAACCCAAAAAATCCAAAAAGCAAAAAAACAAAAACAACCTTAAGGCTCTACAAGAGCCAATGAAAAATGAGTCAAAAACTGAGTCAGTTTTTTGGACAATGTGCTACTGTTTATCATATTTCTATATGGTCTCTGCTTGAGATGGTTATGTGTTTATCATCAACCTTATTCCACTGCATGTGTTTGTGTTGTTACTGATGCAGAGATATAGCAAAAGAGTCTACATAGCATATAGCATTTTCTACATTGTGGGTTTAATATTATCCATGCAGATACCTTTTGTATCGCAATTAGAGAAACTAAAAACCAATACAGACAAAGAAACAAAACTAGTTCAGGGATCACATACGACATACTTTGAGACATTCCCTGTTATGGAAACTACAGATCCCCAAGGACAGGTTTGGCACTGTCACAGCAGGTTTATGGTAAAAGAGATTAAGGCGGCAGTCGCCCAATACGGAGCTACTGCTCCATATACCTTAGCTGTAGTTGAAGCTATCACCAAGGGCTGGCTCACACCGTCTGATTGGCAAACATTAGCCCGAACTATCCTTAAATCTCAAACCTCTCAGCCTTTATGTTCCCCTAACTGCAGCTACA
>NW_006159608.1:288512-310865 GCF_000334495.1 Tupaia belangeri chinensis | reverse complement strand
AAACATGTATTTTGTGAGACAATGTACATATTAAATGGTTCTATTCAGCCATTCTGAAAATTTGCCTATGAAAACATCATGTGAAAAAAAAACTATCATGTGCATTATAAATTTATGCTTAGTTAAAAAATTAGGAATATAAATAAACAAGTAACTGAACAAACAAGAAGATTGTATCACAAGAATTCTCATAAAGATTAAGAGAAGAATGACGTAATGAGAAGTAGAATCAAGGGTGTGGGAAGCTGCACACCAGCGAGTCTGCCGAGGTTTCTCAGAGAGCAAACAATTACCATGATTGGTTCCCTTCCAAAAACCTGACCTTTGAAACCTTGCTCTGATTGGCCACTACAATCCCTCAAATTTGCATACCTGGCACCTCATGATTGGTCCAAAAGCAACCAATCATAACCCACCGTTAACAACAAATCAGGGCTCATAACCCACCGTTAACAACCAATCAGGGCCCACCATTTACAATCAATCACGGCCCACCGTTTACAACCCACCAGAGTGTATATAACCACGATGCCTGGCCCACAGTAGCCAGATGACACAGACGACCGAGATGATGACAACAGCCAGGAAGACGACAACTGAAGAGCCTGAAGAGCTGAAACACCGCGCAGTCTCCAGACGACCTTGAAGATCCTGAAGATCCTGAAGAGCTGACACTGCATCGTCTCCAGATGACTTGGGAGACCCTGAAGAGTTGTAACACTACATCGTCTCCGGACGACCCTGAAGAGTTGTGACACCGCGTCGTCTCTGTGCTGTACCGTGCTGCCCACAATAAACGGACGACACTGTCGTCTCTGTGTTGTAACACTACGCCGCTTGTCCCGGCTCTCACTCCTTCACTCAGGAAACCTGTTCGGCTGTCCCCCCGGGTCGGGACAGTCACACACCTTGAAGAGTGGTGTGCAGTGTGGCTGAGGGGGTTTGGAAGTTGGAACTTTTTGGATCTAGTCATTGTCCTGGCTCCTTTGCATCCTGTGCAGCCAGGGCCTGGGTATGCTCATCATACCTAGGCAGCAATAAATGCATGCCAGGACATGTAATAAATTAGTACCATTTTGTAAGAACAGAAAACAAACAAACCCTTTCTTGAACTTTGACTGATGGGTTCTTTTCTGCTGACCTGACACAAACAGCTTGTGCTAATCTAGATGTCTCCAGCAGTGTGGACCAGGATCATGCACTGAAACCCTACTTACCTCTCCCTCCTACAGCATGGTTTCAAAATTCCCAAAGTTGTGCTGGCTATAACGAAGAGGCCTAGCAACCTTCTGGGAGGACTTTCTTCTCCTTTCCTGCTTAAAACTCACAGAAACTCAAATAATAAATGGAACCATCTGCCAGGGTCCAGCCTTGGCAGTTGGGGGTGGCTCGTACACAGGAAGGCGACATGGGTGATCAGGAACAGAAATTAGACTAAGACCTCAATGCCTCTTTGCATGTTTTCAGCCGACCACAGTCAGAGCCAGCTCCAGGCTGTCACACTAGCGGCTACCAAACACACGTATTTATTGAGGGATCTTACAGGAGTAGGAGGGGTGAAGGGGAAATAAAAGATTTACTCTATGAAACAGGGAATTCAAAGCACAGAACAATGATCATAAAACATGATGTCTATCTTGTTTGAACAGGTGAAGCCAAACACAGTTCTCAGAACGAAGGAGTCTATTTGTCTGGTGCATTTTCTTCTTCAGTCTTGATTACCGGACAGGGTCTTTTGAAGAGAGGACTTGCAGTCCCAGGTCAGCTTGATAACTTCAGTCCCGGGCCAGGGTGACAACATTGCTGGTTGCATAGGCCTAGATAGAAATCGTGTCTTGTTAAGTAAAGACACAGTTAATATATGGACCATCTATATATTACATCAAAAGATGGTGAGTCTATTACCCATATGGGAAAGGAAGATGATCTTGTAGCTCAGGAGACAACACAGGGTGTTTTATTAGCAGTTTTTCATAGTCAACAGCACATAGATGAGAAACTCTTTGTAGTTGAAAACTACCTGTTGCTTTAGATAAGAGCTCCCAGCTAAGATGGTTAAACTTTCTCTGGAGCCTTCAGGTTTGTTTATCCTGTTGTCATCAGCCAGGCTTTTTCTTTCTTATAAACTCATGGGTTTCTGTATTTTATTTGCTGAGTCTGTCAATTAGTGAGTTATTTTGTTTTATCTCTGAATCCCTGTTATGCGGTGAATTTTCTGACTTTGGCCTAGCATGAGTTAACTTTGGCCTGTAGCTTTAACAAGGGGTATTTACATAAAACTAGTGTTAAACTAACTTAGTCTACATATGTTACTAACGCTAATTTGGCTTATACTAATTTGACCTAACAAATGTTAATTTTGGCTTAAAATAGACAGGTGGGAGAGTCTCAAACTTCCTGGCCCTAGTGTGCCATCTTAGGAAGCCACATTCCTACAAGATCACTAATTGGCTTTATCGTAATGGTTGGGGGTGATAGTTTACCCTTGTAGGGTACCGTAATAACAATAAAACTCACGGCAGAGAAATTGAATACCAGCCAGTACAACGACACAAGGGAGGGCTCGTAAACTGGACCATGCCTCACAGTTTCTTCCCAGTCCAGGCCTTGCCTTTTAGATATGAGAGGCAGCCTCTTTACCAGCTTGTGTTGTCTGCATGGTCCCGTCACATTTGCAAATTCCTCTGAAAGGCAGAGTTATAAACTGTCAAGGGATTTCTAACAGTCACCTAGTTCATGGATATTTAACCTGAGGCTTCTGGATTGCTAAGGGAGTTGGACATGGGCCTTGAACTGTGTGTGGAAATGTGGGTTCATGTGCTTTTTTAAAGTTTTTTTTCTATAGGGTGCTTGCACATGACACACAGAGAGAGAGAGAGAGTGAGAACTCACCCTCCAGGGGGAAGGTCATGAAGCAATCCCATCTTCTCCATTCTCCTCTCCATAGTCTGGGCACACACATACAGACACTCAGCATGTATGTAAAGCTGCCGGGTCTGAGACTTGAGCTATACATTTGGCCATGTGAGACCCAGTCACCTTAGTCTCCATGCTGACCTGTCATGTGCATTTTTTTAATTTCTTTTTTTCTTACATTCAATCACTGTGTATCATTATAGCATACCAAATAAATTTTCCCACCATGAATTCACTGTATATTGGTTCAGTCAAAGATATTATCGTATACCTTATCATCAATAGATAATTTTCCATTTTTTAAAACTTAAATGTTTTTCTTTTTCCCGATTCCCTCTCTCTCACCTTCTCCCATTTCCCACCCTCCTCCCACACTGTCTCTAGTATCCACAGTCATTCTCCATGCTTTTCTGAGAACCTGAAAAAGGCAAGGGAACTGCTCTCCATAAAAACACACATGGGCAGGCATATAGAATAGCTATGTGTTTTATTTATTTATTTATTTTTGAGAGATTTTTGCTATAGGGCACTTGTGCTCTTCAGAGAGACAGTGAGACAGAAAGTGAGAAATCACCCCCCAGGGGGAATGGCCATGCCACAATCCCTTCTCCTCTTGGGATCTTGGGTACAGACACACATTCACCAAGCATGAGTTTTAAGCTACTGGGTCTGGGACTTGAACCACAGTCAACTATGTGGGAGCCCAACGACATAAACATCTGCTGGTCCCAATCATGTGAGTTTTATGCAGAGCAGGTCCCTTGCTTTTTTCGGGTTCTCAGAACGAACCTGTGTGAATCTCTGATCCAGAGTTGGAAAATGAGTCACCTGAGATCACAGTATCAATGGCAACTCAGCTTCTGTTTCACCTCCTGCTACTGCCCTGACCTCCATCTATGAAATTACTGGTGTTTAGAGCAAAATCAATGAACAAATAACTTATGATAAGGCCAAGAACTATAAAAAAAAAAACTTAGGGGGACAAAATCCATTTTGTGTTAACCACAATTGTCTTTGTCAGAGAGGAGTTATTGTCTCTATTTTATAGATGAGGAAATTGAGGTTCAGAGGCTGAATGTCCCCTTCTAAGGTCCTACAAATTGAGAAAGAGGGAACTATTTGGGCTTCCAAGCCTTATCCCACTGCACTGAGTTGCTCCCCTCAAGGCTGTGGGGGTTAGTTCTGGGGCTTCTACACACCCAGAACAGGCTGCACCCTCACGTTGTAAACAGAGTAGGCTCTGGAATTGTGATTATTTGCTGCTTTTCTGCAGTTTAGTAGCAACATTGCCAGTTACCTCCCATGGATCCAATGTAGGCCAGATGCACCACCCTCTTCTTGGAGTGGGTGAGAGAGTCTGATTTCTGGCAGCCCAGAGAATGAAAAGCCCAGAAACATGTTTCCTTATTTAGATTGCAAACCCTGTACAGCCTTGTGAAGCACCAATTGTTTAAACCCAGGATTACAACTTAAGATCTCTGCAGGAAATTTTTCTTCCCATGCAATTGTCATCACATCCTAGCTGCTTTAACTAAAATTTGGGGGTATTATAGGTGAAGTCCTGTGTTCTCTCACCTATATTGGCTCTCTGCACCTCGGGGAGGGCAGGAGCTGGGCTCATTTCCCCCTTTACGGTCAAGGAAACCCAAACTTAAAGAAGCAGAGGACTGCTTGAAGTCACCCTGTTAGTAAGCAATGGAGCTGAGATTCCAAGCACAACTTTCTATTGTCTCTATGTAGACTTCATCTAAGCACTTGCTGTTTGCACTAGAGAAGATATGGCAGAATAAAAACATTCTCCAGCCTTTCTAGCTGGTCTGGAGTTGGCTCCTCTGAGCTCACAATAAGTGCTGCCTTGTCAACTTGGTTTCCCCAAAATTTTATAGAAATAGGGGATCGGGCAGTTTTATCACCAAGGACACTGAGGTTCAGAGGTCCTGAGGCCACAGGCAGGTCCAACATCACCATTGTGCCATGTTGATTTTTGTATAACAAGCTTCTCTTGGGAGGCAACAGAGCAGGAAGAAATCTGCTTCAGGCCATAGTATTGTCTGGTGCGTTCAAATTCTATCACTCCAGGGAACCAGCAGTTAGCGTAATGACTATGTCGCTGGACTCCCACGTGGTCGACTGCGGTTCGTGTCCCGGACCCGGTGGCTTAAAACTCACGCCGGGCGCGTGTGCGTGCGTGCCCAAGATCCCGAGAGGAGAATGGAGGAGAAGGGATTGTGGCGTGACCATCCCCCCTGGGGGGTGATTTCTCGCTCTCTGTCTCTCTGTCTCTTTCTGTCTGTCTGGCGAGTGCACGCGCCCTACAGTGAAAATCTCTCAAAAAAAAAAAAAATTCTATCACTCCACTTCAATTTCATTAAACCCACAAGATCAGCTTTTCAGTTTTGTGCGTGGTGAGATTCAAGATGTAGTAGGTTTAAAAAATGGGTAGGAAAGATGATTCACCTTTAGTGGCTACATCACAGATTAAGACCAATGATCAAGTTCAGAAACAGGCACAACTCTTATTAATCCCTCCTATCTCCTGAGGGGACTGAGAGGAAGACAGGGATTCTGCAACTACCAGGGAAGAGCTGTGATTAGGGGATGGGATGTTGAGGACAGGCTTGCTTTCAGGAAAAGGCCCTGAAGTCTTACAAGTCTGATCAATACCTCCTCTTCTTCAGGAGCTGTGAGGGCCACACAACGTCTAGCCTCTCCAGAGAGGCCAGGCAACTTCAGGGGGAGTAATTCTCAGATGAAGCTCCTCCCTTGAGGAAGATGAGAAAGATGGGTCTTCCCAGTGGACCGAGTCACTGAACAGGAATTAGCTATAGGTACAGTCCTCACTCTTATCGTTCTAATTAAGGTTAAATCTATAAAACTAGAAATTAACCATTTAAAAGGAACAATTCAATGTCATCTAGCATATTCACAATATTGGGTAGTCAATACCTATGTCTATTTCCAAAACATTTTCATCACTCCAAAAGGAAAACCCTGTTCCTATGAAACAGTTGTTTCTGATTTCCCCCTCCTAAACCCTTGACAACCACTAATCTGCTGTCTATTTCTATAGATTTACCCCTCTGGGTACTTCAAATAAATGGAATCATATGGTACTTTCTTTTCAACAGTCTGCAGAGCATCAGATCAAGAAAGGCTGGATTGGAGTTTATGTTTTGGGTATATTTTCACTTTCGTTGAGACTGTTTTGTGTGTGATAATGAACGTTACACATTTCAAGGTAAGACACCAAGGAATAAAGAACTAAAGGGAACAGCAGATTGTATAATGGTTAATGTTGCTGGACTCTCACACGGCCAACTGCGGTTTGAGTCCTGGATCCAAAAGTTTAAAACGCATGCTGGGTACATGTGCGTGCATGCTCAAAATCCTGAGAGGAGGGCCGGAACTGCCATCTTGCAGTAACTCACCAAAATGATGAACACAAAGGTAAAGAGGAGAGGCACACAATATATGTTCTCTAGGCCTTTTAGAAAACATGGAGTGGTTCCTCTGGCAACATATATGGGAATCTACAAGAAAGGTGATACTGTAGACATCAAGGGAATGGGTACTGTTCAAAAAGGAATGTCCCACAAATATTATCATGGCAAAACTGGAAGAGTCTACAATGTTACCCAGCATGCCGTTGGCATTGTTGTGAACAAACAAGTTAAGGGCAAGATTCTTGCCAAGAGAATTAATGTGCGTATTGAACATACTAATCATTCTAAAAGCAGAGATAGCTTCCTAAAACGTGTGAAGGAAAATGACCAGAAAAAGAAAGAAGCCAAAGAGAAAGGTACTTGGGTTCAACTTAAGTGCCAGACTGCTCCACCTAGAGAAGCACACTTTGTGAGAACCAATGGAAATGAGCCTGAGCTACTGGAAACTATTCCCTATGAATTAATGGCATGATAGGTGTTAAAAACAAACTAATCTGTGGTCTATAAACATGTTTGCCTTAATTGAGTAGAATTATGTTCCCTCCCCAAAACTAATTTTTACTGGGCTCTAATTCATCTTGTAATATCTTTATTCAAATTTAGTATTTTTTCACCTGAAAGATGTTAGGTGATTTGATTTATACAACAAATAAAACTCATTTGGTTAGGAAAAAAAATCCTGAGAAGAAAAGGGATTGTGGTATGGCCATCCTTCTTGGGGAATGATTTCTTGCTTTCCATCTCTCTGTCTCTCCAGTGAGCTCACATACCCTATAGCAAAAATCTCACTAAAAAGAAAGAAAGAGAGGAAGAAAAAGAAAGAAAGAAATAAGAAAGAAAGAAAGAAAGAAAGAAAGAAAGAAAGAAAGAAAGAAAGAAAGAAAGAAGCACCAAGAAGAAACTTAAACTTTCTTAAATTCCACTCTTCAGGGTAACAGTGCTGACATTTTAGAGACAAGCCTTCCATTTTCCCCGTATGCAAATGTGGATGAACATAGAGACTGCTGTATGTCTTGAGTTAGTTTCTTAACCTCTCTATGTTCCATTTCCCTGCCTGTAAAATGAAGATGATAATAATACCCATTTCATAGGTTTATTGGAAACATAAATGAGCAAAAATGGTGGGAACCACAGAGTACATGCTCAGTAGAATTTATATTAAGCTATTAGGTTTTTCCCCTCAATTATAGGAGATTATTAATAATTATGCAGAGTACTGTTCTGTACCAGGAACTCCCCTGGACACTTTATAAACAATACAGCATTTCTTGCTCTCCCACAGTCATGAAGTATGTGCTCCCATGATCCCTATTTCACAAAAGCCAGCTTGTGTTCACAGAGGCACTCAGGCAGGCTGACTGAGAATGCAGAGTGCTGAGAAAGGCTGAGAAGCACTAAGATCTTTCATAGGTCATGGGATGGTTTATATCAGTAGTTCCCTACATTTTTGGCACCAGGGACTGGTTTTGTGGAAAACAATTTTTCCATGGACTTGAGTGGGGAGAGGCAAAATGGTTTCCAGATGATTCAAGCACATTTATTGTGCATTTTGTTTTTGTTACTGTTACATCTTAATACATAATAAAATAATTATACAACTCACCATAATGCAGTATTTGCAACCACTCCCCAGTGCTAGCATTATTGCCCTAGCTCCAACTCAGATAATCTCACATTAGAGTCTCATAAGGAGCACACAACCTGGATCCCTTGCATGCATAGATCATAATAGCATTCAAGATCCTATGAGAATCTAATGCTACTGCTGTTCTGACAGAAGGCAGAGCTCAGGTGATAATGTGAACAATGGGGAGTACTATAAATACAGATGAACCTTCACTTGCTGGTCCATGGCTTACTTCCTGCTGTGTGACCCAGTTCTTAACAAGTCACAGATCAGTACCATTGGGGACTAGTTTATAAGATTAATATTTTGTGGTAGGAAGAATAAAAAATAAGAGGGCAGTGAGGAAGAGACATAGATGTTTATTTCCAAAGCAAAAGCTACATCAACTGAAAATAAAAATGTAAAGGAGGAACTTCAGATAACAACATCATAGGTAAACTGACATCAGGAATCAACTTTCCAGTGTGAGCTTCTTAACCATGGTCAAGGAAGGACTCTGAGGCATACTCAGTACATTTGCTTAGACCCACTCTCCTCCTTCTTTCTCACCCTAAACCAGATATCAAGAAGAATGTTCATAGATTTAATAATCCATGTATAGGCTGAACAACTTCAATTTGAAAATTTTAAACCTAAAACTTTTTGGTTTTAATTTTTTAATTTTCAATTTTTAACCTAAAAATTTTGAGCACCAACATGATGCCACAGTACTCAATTCTATACCTCATGACCTTGTGAGGGTCATAGTCAAAATATTGCAATATGAAGATATTATAGGGCCAACCCCATAATGCAGTAGTCAAGCCCTGTGTACAGGGAGTGGATCCCACAAAGCTGACTGACCATGGTTAGAACTTTGGACCTCGTGGCTTGAAAAACACACCGTGACCCTCTTGGAACATTCACTCCAGCTATTATCATAGGCCAAGTTGCAGGGTTAGTGGCAGAGAGATGTAGCTGCAGACATACCATGGCTCATCTAACCCCACCAGTGACTTTTGTAGTACCTGGTGCCTTTTGAGACTATATTTTTCTGGTCCCTTGTGATGTGCATAGTGTATCACATGAATTGTGTCTCTTTCTCTAGTTTAGCTCCTGGTACACCTGGACCAGAGATTTGAAGTAAACCAAGCACTTCAAACTGGCTATGTACATATACCGTTTTCTAATAGGAACATGAGTCCCTCTTTGAAAAACGCATCAGTGAAGTAGAGTGCATCTTTCTGAACCTTGACATTAACTCCAAGAAATTAGGAAGAAACATGTAATCCATCAGATGACCAGAAACCAGTGCAGAGTCACAAGAAATATGAGAAACCAAGAAAATAATGCTCTCTCAGGAGAAACAAACAACACCTCATCATCCACAGACAGTACAATAGAGCTTGTGGAAATGTTAGATAAACAATTCAGAATATTCATAGTGAGAAGACAAAATAAGATGCAAGAGAAAAGAGACAACAAACTTCAGAAGATGAGAGAGAAAAGAGACAATAATGAACTCCAAATGAGGAAGTCCTTCCATGTTTGTTTTTGTTTTTTTTTTGAGAGACTTTCACTGTGGAGCGCCCCCACCCTAACATGGCGCCGAGAGCACCCAGACCTCTACATAAACAAGCCCATATTTGGTTATCGTTCCTGTTCCGGAACGCGTAGGCACTGCCTCAGCCTATCAGTGCTTGCCTGGTGGCAAAAGAGGACTGGTTCGCGGGAAGGATATATAGGGAGCCCGGGTGGGCAGGGGGGAAGAAGGCTGGGCTGAGAGAAGAAGGCTGGGGAGAAAGAAGGAGGGAGAAGGAAGAAGACTGTAAGAAGCCTGGGGTAATAAAGCGTTCCGGAGAAGACCTTGTCAGCGTCGTCATTTGAAGCGACATTTCACTATAGGGCATGTGCGCTTGCCAGACAGACAGAGACAGAGAGACAGAAAGCAAGAAATCACCCCCCAGGGGGATGGCCACGCCACAATCCCTTCTCCTCCATTCTCCTCTTGGGATCTTGGGCATGCATGCACACGTGCCCAGTGTGAGTTTTAAGCCACTGGGTCTGGGACGCGAACAGCAGTCGACTATGTGAAAGTCCAGTGACATTGCCATTATGCTAACTGCTGGTCCCAGCCCTTCCATGTTTTGAAAGAAGAAATAGACACAATAAAAAAGAATCAAATGAAACTGTTAGAGATGAAAGTTGTAATACAGAAAATCAAAACCTTCCTCAAAATTATTAAAAGCAGATTAGATCATTCAGAATATTGAATCATGGATGTAGAAGACAAAATTTCTGAGCTAGAAAAAAAATCACCAAAAAGACTGGAAAAATAACCAAAGGGGGAAAAAAAAAGAAATGAGGACACTATACAAGAAATACTAAATACCATTAAATGCTCAAACATTCAAATAACTGCTATCCCAGAAGGTCAAGAAACTAATAAGGGCATTGATAATGAAATCTTAGAAGAAAATAATCCAACTCTAGAGAACCATTCAAACATCCAGACCCAGGAAATACAAGTAGAATAAACCAAAGAAGATCATCTCCATGCCACATCATATCCAGATTGGCTAAAACTACAGATAAAGACAAGATACTAAAATTGGCAAGAGAGAAACGTCAAGATACTTACAAAGATTATGCCAACAGGTTACATTGGATCTCTCATTGGAAACAATGCAAGCAAGGAAAGAATGGGAAGATATATTCAAAGTATTCAAAGAAAAACAATTTCAACCAAGATTACTCTATTTGGCAAGATTATTCTTCACATGGAAAGAAAAGATAAAAACATTCTCAGATAAACAAAACCTTAAAATAAGAGAACAAAAAACAACCAAGAAAATGGCCAACTTAATGGTAGGAACAAGTCCGGAAATAGCAATAATAACGTTGAATGTTAATGGATTAAATTCTACAATCAAAAGACACAAATTGTCTGAATGGATAAAAAAACAGAAACCCTCTATCTATTGCCTACAAACACACCTCATGTATATACACACACACATATATACTAGAAGTGAAGGACTGGAAAAAGATATTCCATCCAAACAGAAAACAAAACAGAGCTGGAGCTGTGATACTGATTTCAAACAAAATAAGTTTTAAGACAAAAGCTGTAAGAAGAGACAAAGAAGGGCATTTTATAGTAGGAAAGGGTTAATTCATCAAGAAGATATAATGCTTATAAATATCTATGCACTCAACTCAGAAGCATTCACATATGTGAAGTAAAGACTGCTAGATCTAAAGGAGAGATAGATTGCAACACACTAATTGTTTAGGATCTCAACACCATACTATCTCCTTTCAACAGATCATCTATACAAAAAAATAATCAAAGAGATAAAGGATCTAAGTTATATCAAAGATCAAATGAACTTGACAGACATCTATAGAACCTTTCACCCAAAATCCACAAAATATACATCCTTCTCAGCCCTACATGGAACCTTTTCAAAGACTGGCCATATGAAAGGACACGAAATAAGCCTTTATAAATTCAAAGGCATAGAAACTATATCCAGCATCTTCTATGTCTGTGGTGGAATTAAATATTAATTCAGAAAATACCCACAAAACTATACAAACATATGAAAACTAAACAATCTACTTCTGAATGACTTCACAACTACTGAAGAAATTGAGACTGAAATGAAAAGATCTGTGCAAACCAATGATAATGAGTGCATGAGTTTCCATAATCTATGGGACACAGCAAAAACAGTCATAAGAGGGAAGTTTATAGCAATTAATGCACATAAGAAAAAGATGGAAAGATGGCAAATGGGCAACCTACCATGATGCCTCAGAAAATTGGAAAAACAACAAAAAAATAAAAAAAAAGTGCCAGGAGAAAAGAAATAATAAAGATTTGAACAGAAATAAATGAAATAGAAAATAAATGAAAGCAAAAGCTGGTTCTTTGAATATATAAATGAAATTGGCACACCATTAGCTAGACTGATTAAGAAGAAGAGAGTAAGGAACCAGATAAACCAAATTCACAATGCAAAATGCAGTATTACAACAGGCAGAAATTCAAAACATTAATAGAAGATTCTACAACTGACTATACACCAATAAACAAGAAAACATGGATGAGGTGCACAAATTCCTGAACACATATAATCTACTAATATTGAGTCAGGAGGGCACAGAAAGTCTGAATAGACTGATAACAAAGAATGAGATTTAATCAGTAATAAATAATCTCCCAACAAAGAAAAGCCCTGGTCTTAATGGCTTTACTTCTTCTTCTTCTTCTTCTTCTTTTTTTTTTTTGAGAGGGTTTTCACTATAGGTCGTGTGCGCTCGACAGAAAGACAGAGAGAGAGACAGAGAGATAGAAAGCGAGAAATCACCTCCCAGGGGGAATGGCCATGCCGCAATCCCTTCTCCTCCATTCTCCTCTCGGGATCTTGGGCACACACGCCCACATGCCTGGCGTGAGATTAAGCCACCAGGTCCAGGACTTGAACCACGGTCAACTACATGGGGGTCCAGCACCATAGCCATTACACTAACTGCTGGTCCCTCGATGGCTTCACTTCTGAATTCAACAAAATTTTTAAAGAAGGAAACTTCCCAAATTTATTTCAGAATTTAGGATGATGGGAAGCCTCCATCACCCTCATCCCCAAAACAGACAAAGACATGACAAGACAGGAAAACTATAGACCATTATCTCTGATGAAAATAGATGCAAAAATTCTCAATATTCTAGCAAATTGTATCCAACAACATATAGAAAAAATTATACATCACAACCAGGTAGACTTTATTCAAGGAATGTAAGGGTGATTCAATATCTGCAAAACCATAAATGTAATATACCATATTAATAGAAAGAAAGAAAAAAACATTATCATATCAATTGATGCAGAAAAAACATTTGACAAATTCACCTTCTTCATGATTCAGACTGTCAGCAAAATTGGCATAGAAGGGTCATTTCTCAACACAGTAAAGGCTATCTGTGAAAAACCAATAGCTAACATAATACTGAATATAGAAAAGCTTTCAGCTAAAAACTGGTGCAAGACAAGGCTGCCCACTTTCTCCACTGCTTTTCAATGTAGTGCTGGAAGTCCTAGCCAATGCAGTCAGAAAGGAAAATGAAATAATAGGTACCCACACAGGGAAAGAAGAAGTGAAATTATCTCTATTTTGCAGATGACATGACTATATACATAGAAACCCAAGAGTATCCACGAAAAAACTCCTGGAAGTGATAAGTGAATATAGTGAAGTGGGAGGATACAAAATCAACATACAAAATTCTATAATCTATACCATTTCTATATATGAAAACCAAGCAGACTGAGGTAGAATTGAAGAAAGTAGTCTCATTTACTATAGCTACAAAAAGCATAACACACCTAAGAATAAATTTAACCACAAAGTCAAAGTCCTCTACAAGGAAAACTATGAAAATCTAAAAATGGAAATAGAAAATAACACAAAAGAGTGGAAAGACACCTTATGTGTTCCTGGATCAGAAGAATTAATATAATCAACATGGCAATTCTACCCAAATTAATCTACATATTTAATGCAATCCCAATCAAATTACCAGAAACGTACTTCACAGATCAAGAAAAGACAATCATAGAGTTTGTCTGGAATAATAAAAAAAAACCAAAGTAATTGCCAAAGCAACCTTTTGCAAGAAGAGTGGAGTAGGAGGCATCTCACTCCCTGACCCAAAAAGATATTACAAAACTGTAATAATCAAAACAACATGATATTGGCACAAAAACAAACAAGTGGACCAATGGAACAGAATAGAGATTCCAGAAATAAACCCCAAAACATACAGCCACCTGATTTTTTTTTGTTTTTGGAGAGGTTTTAACTATAGGGTACGTGCTCTTGCCAGACAGACAGAGAGAGATATAGAGACAGAAAGCGAGAAATCACCCCCCAGGGGGGATGGTCACACTGCAATCCCTTCTCCTCCATTCTCCTCTCAGGATCGTGGGCCACATGCGCCCAGCGTGAGTTTTAAGCCACCGGGTCCGCGACGCAAACCGCGGTCGACTACGTGGGAGTCCAGCGACATAGCCATTATGCTAACTGCTGGTCCCCAGCCAACTGATTTTTAACAAGGGGCACCAATCTATCTGGTGGGAAAAAGAAAACCTCTATAGCAAATGGTGCTGGAAACACTGAGTATCCACCTGCAGAAAGATGAATCTGAACCCCTATTTCACACCATTAACAGAAATCAACTTATATTATATCAAAGATCTAAACCGAAGACCTCAATCTATATAACTACTACTGAAAAACAGTGGGGAAACTCTGGGAGACATTGGAGTAGGGAAAGACTTCTTAAATAAGACCCCCCAAAAGCACACCTAGAATAGGAAAGTGGAATTACATCAGATTAAAATATGTTTGTACGGTAAAAGACACAGTAATTCATGCAAATAGAACCTTCGTAAAGGGAGAATATTTTTGTGAACTATGCCTCAGACCTATTTCACACCATTAACAGAAATCAACTTATATTATATCAAAGATCTAAACCGAAGACCTCAATCTATATAACTACTACTGAAAAACAGTGGGGAAACTCTGGGAGACATTGGACCCTTGGAGATATCAGAGTTGGCAAAGACTTTTTAAATAAGACCCCAAAGCACAGGCAATAACACCTAGAATAGGAAAGTGGAATTACATCAGATTAAAATATGTTTGTACGGTAAAAGACACAGTAATTCATGCAAATAGAACCTTCGTAAAGGGAGAATATTTTTGTGAACTATGCCTCAGATAAGGGACTGATAACCAGAGTACACAGGGAACTCAAGAGACTTACTCTGAGGGACCAGCAGTTAGCATAATGGCTATGTCGCTGGACTCCCATGTAGCCAACCGCGGTTCGAGTCCCAGACGTGGGTAAGTCACACAGGGCATGCGTGAGTGAGTGCCCAAGATTCTGAGAGGAGAATGGAGGAGAAGGGATTGCGGTGTGGCCATCCACCCTCAGGGGTGATTTCTCGCTTTCTGTCTCTCTGTCTCTGTATGTCTGGTGAGCGCACGTGCCCTATATCAAAAACCTCTCAAAAAAATAAAAAAAAAAAGAGATTTACCCTGAAAAAAGAGATTTCCCAATTAAACGTTGGGAAAAGGGCTGAACAAACAACTGTCTAAGGAAGACATACAAACAACCAAAAAGCATATGAAAAAAATGCTCAACATTCCTTATTATAAAGGAGATGTAAATCAAAACCACAATGAGATACCACATAACCCTTGTCAGAATGGCTAAGATTAAAAAACAAAAAATGATAAGTGCAGATGAGGCTTTAAAAAGGGAAGTCTCCTATACTGCTGGTGGGAATCTAAATTGGTCCAGCCACTGTGGAAAACAATATGGATGTTCTTCAAAGATCTACAAATAGAACTACCATATGACCCAAAAATTCCGCTCCTGGGTATCTACCTGAAGGATAGGAAAACAGTTGGAAAAGTGCTTCCACATCTATGTTTATTGTGGCATTATTCACAATTGCAAAGACTTGGAACCAATCCAAATAGAAACAGATGAATAAATTGAAAAAGTGTGTTAAATATACTTTATGTAATGCTATTAAGCCATAAAACATGACAAGACCCTTGGGGCCAGCAGATACCATAATGGTTATGCCACTGGACTGCCATGTAGTCGACCATGGTTCAAGTCCCAGACCCAGTGTTTGAAACAAACTGGGTACACATGCATGCATGTCCCAAATACTGAGAGGAGAATGGAGGAGAAGAAAGGATTGTGGCAAGGCCATGCCACCTGTGAGGTGATTTCTCACTTTCTGTCTCTCTGTCTCCCTGGCAAGTGCTCATGCCCTGTAGCAAAAATCTCTACAAAAAAACCCAAAAAAACAAAAAAACAAAAACAAACAAACAAACAAAAAAAATCAAAAAACAAAAACAAGACCCTGACATTTGTTAGAAAGTGGATGAATATGGAAGAGTTATTTCTAAGTGAAGTAAGCCAGTCTGAAAGAGAGACATTGTATGTCTCTCCTTATCATATACTGACTACACACACTTTATGGTGGAAACTGAAAGATTAGAGTACATAGAATCATGGAAAATGGTTACAGGTAGTAGAGACAGTGTGGGAAGAGGTGGGAAAACAGAGAAAGTGTGAGGAAAGGAATCAAGGAGAAAAATAGAGAGGCAAGACATTTACGGGACACAAGAATGGATGATTATTGATTATAATGTGAATAGTATCTTTGAGTTGACTGGTGTGAATTGTATTCATGTTGGGTAAATTCACTGTACACACTGTAGTGAAGTATAATGATTGAATGTATAAAATTAAAAATAAATAAATAAATATTAAGAAATTTTTTAAAAGAAAGAAAAACACACTGGACAATTGTTCTTGTACTCTCTGACAATTAAAAAATGAATGAAACAAGAATACATAATATTGCTCTCAGGTTATGTGTATAAGGTACACATAACATGAAATATAAATAAATTTTGTACTTAGATTTGGGTCCCATTCTCAAGATATCTCATGACATACATGCAGATATTCTAAAATCTGGGGAAAAAAATGAAACTCCGAAACACTTCTGGTTCCAAATGTGTTAGATAAGGGATACTAAACCTGTATTAACTTGTCACTTTTTGGAGGTGAGAATTTGAACTATGGTCAGTGATGAGAGAAATCAGCCTTCTAATAAAATTTTATGTTATGTAGAGCCAGCAGGTTGCATGGTGGTTAAGGGTGCTGGACTCTTACACAGCTGACTGTGATTAGAGTCCTGGACTCAAGTCTGTCTTTATAACAAGTCCCAGATGATGCTACTACTGGTGCTAGTCAGAAGACCATGCATTGATTGAGTAGCCATGGCTTAAACTAATTTTAGTTGCATGCTGTTACTTGCCACCAAAAAGCATCCCAACCAATAAATGCTTTCTGAGGGTATGTGACAATGAATCAATTTACTTTCATTTACAAGGCTCTGAAACAAACATTAGTCACTTGATTCTCCCAATAAGCCTAGGAGTTAGCTTATTTTACAGAAAAGAAAACTGAGAATTAGATAATTACATTTGCTTGAACTCTTGTTTGCAAAGGACAGAAATATAACTCCAAAAGAGTTTAAGTACAAGCAGGAAGTTGACTTAGATATCTAGAAATAACAGGGGTGAGGATCACGCACACTGATTTCAGTGATTCAAACTATGTTGCTAGGACTTTGTTAATTTTTCCTATTGCTAACCAGCTATCTTCACGTATCAGAGAACTTGGCCACTAGCAGCCCAAGCTTCTCCTCCCATCTCAATAGAGTAGGACTCCAAAAGAGAATGGTTTACTTGCCCGAATCCTATGCAAAACCCTTTTAACCACTTGCAGAGGATAAAAATGTACATATGAGAACCACTGAGAAGCTATTGGAATGGCTAGGTATGGGAGAGGTAGAGGTTGTAGAAAGCAGTTGATGTGCTAATTGGGATATATTTGTAAGATTTTTATTTACATATATTTAAAAATCAGGAAAAATTAGTTTATCAGAATTCTTGCTGCAGGGTTTGATCTAGAAATGTGATTTCCATGGTTGTAGCACTTTTTTTTTTTTCTCAGAGAGGTATTTGCTATAAGGCACGTGCGCTTGCCAGAAAGACAGAGAAAGACAGGGAGACAGAAAGCAAGAAATCAACCCCCAGGGGAGATGGCCACGCCACATTCCTTTCTCCTCTATTCTCTCTGGATCTTGGACACACACGCGCACGCGCCCAGCGTGAATTTAAGCCACTGGGTCCGGAACTCAAACTGTGATTGGCTACGTAAGTATCCAGCAATATAGCCATTACGCTAACTGCTGGTCCCATGGTTGTAGCACTTTTTGATTCTACAGTTTCTAAATGTTAATCATTACTTCCCCCACTAGATTATAGGGACCTTGACAACAGGGAACATTTCTTTCATTTATTCATTTACTCAATAAATATTTGTTAGTCTTGCTGTGTGCCTGGCACAGGATATACAGATAAAGTGAATCTGTGCCAGTCATTCTGAGATAGGTAGAAAGAACCACTTCATCTAGTCTCCTGTAACAGAAAATGTATGTGATCACAGTTTTGTGCTCAGTATGTGCACATGCACACAAGCATGTGCACACTTACATACACATAGAATTAAGAATGAGTTTGACTGCAAACCTAAGAAAGCCTTAGTACAAGACTTTAAAAAATAAAAAGAGAAAGGATGCTGAGAAGACCACTTGTCTTCCATGATATGTAGTCATAATAAGGTGTTCTGATATTTGACCTAATATTTTTGAAACCTCAATACATAGAAATGGGAACCTGCATTGACTTGTCGCTTGCTGGTTTTTTTTTTTTCCCACACAAACAGATATATTCTCATTACTCTAAGGGAGACTTAATTTTAGAGCAAAAGCTGTATGTTAATTTTGTGAAGACACTGTGATAAGACTCCTATAATACAACAAAAAGGCCAGAACCTCTCCTTGAGAAAATTCTGAATGAGGAGTCACTGACCATGGGCTGCAAAATAACAGAAGTGGATGAGTTCATTAATGTAGAGTTGCATCCTTTTGGACATTGTATGATTATTAATTGAAGCTGCCAGGTCCAGGACTCGAAACAGGATTCCACCATTTGAGAGTCCAGCACTTTTACCACCATGCCACCTACTGGTTCCCATTTTAAAAAAATTTATAGAAGGTACTTGTGCTCACCGGAGAGAGGAAGGAAGACAGAAATAAAGAGAGAGAAAGAGAAAGCAGTCCCCAGTGGGATGTAATCATGCCACAATCCCTTCTCCTCTATCTGTCCATACTGTTGGGATTTGAGGCACATACCCACACTTGTTCAACATGTTTTTAAGCTGCCAGGGCTGGGATTTGAACTGTGGTTGACCACATGGGATCCTGTTCTCTTAATCACTAGGCTATAGGGTCAGCAGCCATGGAGATCAGGTCTTATCCCTCTCTTTGGATCTAAGGCTAAAGACCCCTGGATCTGGTAGGGAGAAATGGCAACATGCTGTCATCTTATTGGAAAGACCAGGTTGATAAAAGGTAGGTGTGGGGCTAAGAGGTAGGTGTGCTGTAGAAGGAGAAACAGAAGCAGTGAGAGAGAAAGTGAGAAATAACCCCCTCAGGGGGGTATGGCCACACCACAATCCCTTTCCCATTTTCCTCCCAGGATCTTGGGCACACAAGCACATGTGCCTGGCATGAGTTTCAAGCTCCTGGATCCAGAACTTGCATGCAGTTGGCCATGTGGGAGCCCAGCAATGCAACTGTATGTCATCTGTCAGCCAAAGTCCTTCTTTTCTGTTTTTAATTACTGCTATACCTTGTGTACTTCAAAAATTTGTGTGCTGAGATTTGGTTGTGAAGCTATTAAGGGAAAACTTAATACCTTCATGATGTCCATAGTTGGGTCTTTGGGACTGATTAAGTGATTGGGGTGGGAGTCCTTGTGGTTGACTCCTAGTGGGTTTATAAGTTTAGGAAATGAGACCAGAACAGAGACTCATGGATGAATGAACACAGATACACACTCCTATTCTCTCATGATGTGACACTCTACATGGCCCTTACATTTTTATTGTCTATATTTGTTGGCCCCTGGGCCTTGGATTTCTAAACTGTGAGCTGAATGAACTTTTTCTTCTTTTTTTTTTTTTTTAGAGAGATTTTTGCTACAGGGCACATGTGCTCACCAGAGAGACAATGACAATGAAAGACAGAGAGAGACAGAAAATGAGAAATCACACCCTCCCAGGGGGGGATGGCCATGCTACAATCCCTTCTCCTCCATTCTCCCCTCATGATTTTGGGCATAATGTGGACATGCCCAGAGTTAGTTTTAAGCCACTGGTTCTGGAACTTGAACCCTGGTCGACCACATGGGAGTCCAGTGATGTAACCATCACACCATCTGCTGGTTCTAAAACCTTCTTCAGGTATGGTGTTGGCAGCAGAATGGATCAGAATAATTTTCTTTTGAGGATGTTGTCTACAGAAATATTTTGTTCACTTTCCAGCCTGGTCTCAACTACGCTCTGGAGTTTAGGGAGGAAAGGGCTATACTTGGGAAATCAGAGGTAATGAAATGGTAAGGAGACCTCAACAGGGAATGATCAAGACCTAAAGAGATGGCTGTTGTCAAGGCGATAAATGACATGTGGAACATATTTTTGGACATGCTTGTATTCCTCTGCAACCCATGGGAAAGAAACTTTAAATCCTGTATTTCCTGCTAATCAAGTAGATGATTTGGAGTTTAGACTTTCTCTGGCTATTTAACAGAAGGGTCTCTCATGAGTTGGAGGTCTTGGGAATACTCAACTAAATACCAGAGGTTCATAGATATTTGACTTTGGTCTAAGTATTTAACCACACACATGATTGGATTTGACCTTGCCTTTTAATAAACAGACTAATAACCAAATGCCCACCTCAATGTCATATCTGACATCTTTGAACCGATATAAACAGTACTTCTATCTAGGGAAAAGCTAAAATCTATGTACATGCAATAAACACTGAGATGTGCTGGAAATGCAGGTGTGATCTTACTATCTTGAAAGCCAATTACATTGTTACATTACCATGTTTATAGATACAAAATTTAAGAATTAATTTTTCTCAGAAGATAATATAAAGCATCAAATACATGCAAAAATAAAGAAAATTAAAAATGCAAGAAAAGGCAATAAACTTAAGAGCACTTATGAAAGTATTCAGAAAATAGCTTCTTTTTTCTTTTCCAATATTTATCAATTTTATTTCTTTTATTGTCATACTGGTAGGTCTTCCATTATGATGTTGAATAGTTGTGACAGAGAATATGTTTGCCTTGTTTCTAATCTTAAAAGGAAATTGTTCAGTTTTTCACCATTAGAGTGACGTTAACTGTAAGATTTTTTTAAAATTTTACATTTATAGGACCAGTATGTGGTGCAGAGGTTAAGGGAGCTGGTTCCCACATGGTCAGCTGTGCAGTTCAAGTCTTGTACATGGTGACTTGCAAAACACACTGGGCTTGTGTGTGTGCATGCCCAAAATCCTGCAAGGAGAATGGAGGAGAAGGGACTGTGGTGTGGTCATCCCCTGGGGGATAATTTTCCTGTTTCTCTCTTCCTAGTGATCACATGAATGCACCCTACAAAAAGCTAAAAAAAACTACTTTTTAAAATATATGTTAAGAAAGCACCCTTATATTACTAAATATTTTAGAATTTTTATCATGACACTACTATGTGGATTTTCTTATTCAATCTTAAAAATTATACTGATTGATTTATGAATGTTGAACTAGCCTTGCAGTCCTGACTTTTGTATTCTTACTTGGGCATTATGTATTATCCTTTTCATATATTACTGGTTTCAATTTTGTCCATATTTTGTTAAGGTTTTTTGCATCTATAAGGGGACTTTTATAGAAAAAAATGGAATTTAAGTAAGAGTTTAATTTATTATTTTCTTTTTCTTGGTTTTATGTAGTTTTATTTTATTATTATTGTTGTTGTTATTATTATTTATACATTCAATCACTATACATCATTTAGATTGTAAAGAGACTTTACCCAGCATGATATACACCTCAGTCCAGCCCAGTTAAGAATACTATACACATCCTCATCTGCAGATAATAAACCTTATCTGTGTCGCACACATGTCTTACCTCTCTATTTTCCCCAAATTTTCTTTCCTAAGCTCTTCCCCTCCTACACTCTCCTTCCACTTTGTCTCTAGTGTCCTTGACAATTTTTGATGCTTTTATGTCCTCCAGTCTTTGTCTCTACCATAGAGTGTGGACAGTCAGTATATGTTAAGTGGAGACATACAATGTCTCTCTTTCATAGCCTGACTTGCTTCACTCAGCAACAAATCTTCTATATTTGTCTACTTTCTATCAAATTTCAGGGCCTTGTTGGTTTTTTTTTATGGCTGAATAGTATTCCAGGGAGTATATGTGCCACACTGTTTCAATCCATTCAGAGGTGAAGGTGTCTGGATGCTTTTTGTCCTGACTAGCATTGCAGCCTGGCAGGGGAGGACCCTGGCTGGAGGGTGGCTTTACAGCTGTGAAGCTGAACCTAGAGGGCCAACATAGTCAGAGGTCAGTATGAGTTATGTTAATGAGAAAACATTTTTTGAAGATTTATATAGCTTTTTCATAATACATATTTTCCATGAACTTTTTAAATTTAAATTTATTTATTTACATTAATTCACTGTACATCATTACAGCATACAAAATGAGATTTTCCATCCAGAGTACACTGTATATTGTCTCAATCAAGCACATCAACATACATGTTATTGTCAACAAATAATTTTCCATTTCTTGTTTCCTGTATGTTTTGCT
>NW_006159608.1:283700-287577 GCF_000334495.1 Tupaia belangeri chinensis | reverse complement strand
TGCCAATCTTAGTATCTTGTCTTTGTCTGCAGTTTTGGTCAACCTGGCTATAATGTGTCTTGGAGAAGATCTTCTTGGGTTGATTCTTTTTGGGGTCCTTTGTATTTCTTGGGACTGGATCTTTGAATGCCTCTTTAGGTTTGGAAAGTTTTCTTGCAGGATTTCATGGAATAGGTTATCAATTCCCTTATGGGTCTCTTCACCTTCTGGAATGCCAATTATCCAGATGTTTGGATGTTTGATGGTATCTACTACTTCTTGCATATTATTCTCAAATTTTTGGGCCATTTTCTCAGTCTTTGTGGTGGATTTTTAAAAATTATTTTAGTTAACATTTAATTATTTATTGTTATTTTGACCAGAGAGGAACAGAGTGTTCAAGAGAGAGAGAGAGAAAGTAAGCAACCAGGTCTGAGACTTGAACCACAGTCAGTCATGTGGGATTCCAGCACCCTTAACCACTACACCACCTGCCGGCCCTATGTGGTAGATTTTTCTAGGCCAGCAATTTTCTCTTCTACATCTGAGATTCTATTTTCTGTATGATCTAGTCTGCTTTTAATACTTTCAAGGGAAATTTTGACTTCCTGTATTATAGACTTCATCTCTAACTGTTCCATTTGACTCTTTTGTAAAGCTTGTAATTCCTCTTTTAGATCTTGCAAGAATTTCCTCACCTCCTGGAACTCGTCAACTTCTTTCTCCTTTCTCTTTAACAGTTCAGTGTCTCTCCTCTCTTCCATTCCTGATAGCTTTGCCATTGTGAATGTTCTAAATTCTTTATCAGACATTTCCATCATTTGCATTGACCTGCTTGTGGATGAAGAGGAGTTATTCTTTTCCCTTGGAGGAGAGGTATTTTCTTGCTTTCCCATATTTCTTGTAGTCCTGTGATTTCTTGTCATCTGATGAATGATATGTTTCTTTCTAATTCTTGAAGTTCAATCTGAATGTTCAGAAGCAAGCAGAAAGAGGTGATCTGGAATCTCTTTGCTGTTCTGTTGTGATCGCTGGTGCAGCAGATTCAGTAGATATTGAGGAATATGTTAACCCTAATAGTATCTGCATGTTTAGCTACAGTGCCCTGAGACCCATCTAGAAACACATTAAATGGATATTGAAGAGTGGAGAGACAAGAAAAAGAAATGAAAAAGAGAGAGAGAAACAACAACAAAGAAAAAGAAAAAAAAGTAAAAAAAGCAAAAAAATTTCTAATTATTGTTTATCTTAAAAAAAAATAGAAAACTGCATGGCGTGCTTGCATGCCACGTGAAATAACTAGTTCACAGGAGCCATGAGGAATGTTCTTCTGAAGGCCTCACCTCTCCTGCCTGCGTGGGAGGACCAGAGGGGATTATTAACAAAACAAAAGGTTGAGCTGAGAGCAAGAGAAAAACTTTACCTTTAAAAAAAAATCATAAAAAGGAAAAATTACAAAAAAATGAGAAGACAGAAGCAGGGAGAGACAGAGACACAGAGACAGAGATAGAAGGTCAGAGGGGTTCCCTACCACGCTGACTTGTTTGCTGGAGGCTGAATTATCAGTAGAAAATATTCATTTACCTTGTCCCCTGAAATACTAGTTCACAGGAGCCATGAGGAATAATCTTCTTCTGCCATGAACTTTTTTTTTTTTTGGAGAAGTTTTCGCTATAGGGCACGTGTGCTCGCCAGACAGACAGAGAGACATAGAGACAGAAAGAGAGAAATCACCCCCCAGAGGGGATGGTCACGCCACAATCCCTTCTCCTCCATTCTCCTCTTGGGATCTTGAGCACACACGCACACGCGCCCATCGTGAGTTTTAAGCCACCGGGTCTGGGACACGAACTGCGGTCGACTACATGGGAGCCCAGCGACATGGCCATTATGCTAACTGCTGGTTCCCCCTGCCATGAACTTTTTTTAAGTTGTGATCTTACTGCCTTGAAAGCCAATTACATTAGAGGTAATTGTTACATAGTTTTTATTTTGTGTAATATTTTTGTCTGGATTTGGTATCAGGGTGATGCTTTCTAAAATGAACAGGTAATTGTGAAGAATCAATATTATCATTGATGTTTGGCAGATATCATTGGTGAAAGGCTAGTGCCTTATTTTTTAAACAGTTGTAATTATTGATTCAGTTTTTAAATAGATAAAGACAATTGAGGTTATCTGTTCCTTTTGTGTAAGCTTTGATATTCTCTGTCTTTCAACACATTAATCCATTTTATATAAGTTACCATGTTTTTAAGGAAGTATCTCTTTCCAGTGTTCAAACTTTAGTTCGTGAGATTTCTTCAGTGAAATTGCATCAGCCTCATGTACCAAATTCTCAGGTCAAATATGTAAAGAGGCAGTAAATCTTTACTTTACTTGCTTACTAAAAGTGAAAAACGTGTGAGGAAAGTCTGATAATATGTTGGCAACATTACTGTCAGTCATATCTTATCCTTCCTGGAAGACCTGGCCAAACATTATCTTTCTCTATCATGAGTGGAAAGCAAGCATCTATTTGATATTTTTAAATGTTCAGGATAGTGACTTAGGAGCAACACAGCCCTTGAGGATGGGGATATTTGGTTTCTAAACTGTAAATTCAACCTTTTAAGTCTGCGTGCTAAGTTGTTTTAATAATACAACTTTTAAATTAATGGGTCATTGGGAAAGTCATGATGCATTTTTGCATAGAAAAACAGAAAACTACCTCATAACTTTCCCAGTGATCTAATATTTTGGATAAAGTATCAGATTTGTGCTTTATTGTATAAGTCATTCTCTGATCATACTATTTAGCTTTTGCCTTTACTTTGATCAAATACTAATTTTACCATTTGCCAGTTTGGAATTTGGAAAAATACATGTTCTGAGAGTCTCTAGAACATTAATGTACAATCTTTCTCTCTCTCTCTCACATACACACACACACTCATACATACACATATAAGCGTATACACACTCACACACACACACACACACACACACACACACACATACTCCCCTCTCATTTCAGTGTTTCCAGGCCTTACCAACCTGTATTTATGATCACATTGACAATAATCCCTGTGGGTTGAAAGTTGTCTTTTGTTTATACACCAGGCCTTTTCTGTCTCAAAATGCTTATTAGTTGGGTTAATAGTCTTACCAAGCAAGTTTCCAAAGTGTTTTTAGATCTTAGATACTTTTCTGTGGTTCCTAAGTCTTGAATCTGATTTATTTTGTCCAAATCCCACCTCTTGTTTGGATTCTTATTAAATTCTCTTATAGGGATCCCATAGCACTTTTGATGGCTATGTAAATTCATTCATCTGTTGGATTAAGAGACAAACTGGAATCATAGAAAAATAATGAAGTCACAATTGGAGTTTATGGGTGGGGCTCACTTCATGTCTGTATCATTTAGTCTTTTTTTAAAAAATGTTTTTAATTTATTCATTTTCTACATTAATTCACTATACACCATCACAACACACAAATGAATTTTCCATCCAAAATACCCTGTGGATTGGCTCAATCAAGCACATCAACATACATGTTCTTAGCAAATAATTTTCCAATTCTTATGTCCTGCATACCTTGCCTTTTGTTTTGCCATCCTTGATTCCCCATCCCCCACCCTCTGCTATGTCCCATCCTCCTCCCCCATTGTCCCTGCCATCCATGGTTGCCCTCCATGCCTTCCCCCCCCCCATTCAATATTTCTGCCAATGAACTTAATTAGTCTAAATATATCCAATAGCTAGCACAGCTGACACATACCTATATATGAACCCAAGTCTGACTTTAGGCATAAACCCCAGTGAGTAGAATGAACATACTATAAAGTAGTCCCCAGCTGGGCCCATACAGCTCGCTGCAGTCGTCAAACATGCATTTTTTTTTTTTTTTAACAAAA
>NW_006159608.1:280664-282903 GCF_000334495.1 Tupaia belangeri chinensis | reverse complement strand
CCCGGGGGCCATGCGCAGGCCCGCTGGCCACGCGAAGGTGCAGGCCCAGCGGCCACGCGCAAGCCCAGAGGCCACACACCAGCCCCGGAGAGGCAGTGGAACGTAGAGCAGAGCCCCGGCCGCGCAGGCCCAGGGGGCCACGCAGGCACTGCCGCCGCGCCGCGCCGCGCAGGGACCAGGGCTGTATCATTTAGTCTTTAGGATTAACTTTCCTTCATGACTAAACATTAGACAGTGACTTAAACAATATAGGCAGATGTTTATCTTTCTTATGTACTTCGAGTATGGAGTTAGACTGACTCAGGACACAACAATGACTCTATCTTTTTGTCTTTTAATTCTATTATATCCTCTTTTATCTATCTATCTATCTATCTATCTATCTATCTATCTATCTATATCTATCTATCTATCTATCATTTATTTATCTATTTACTTATTTTGTTTTAGCCATAGGCATTGCATGCAGGAGAGAAGCAGAGAAACCCTCCCAGAAGGGATGGCCATGCTACAATCCCTTCCTCTTCATTTTCCTCCTGGGATTTTGGGCATGCATGCACACACACCTGGCATGATTTTCTTTTTCTTTTCTTTTCCTTTCTTTTCTTTTCTTTTGAGCTTTACAATTTATTTATTGAAACCTTATACATACATCATTTGGGTCTAGAATTCTAAGATCATATTTTTCAAAATGTTTTTATTCCAAGACACAGAATAATGATTAAAGCAAAGGAATATGTAAATCATTTCATTTCTATAGAGACATGTTCGGAGAGAAGCCCTGAGGTGTGGGGACATGCTCTGAGCAAACCACCTGTCCCTTTGTGCTATGGCAGAACTTTGCAATTTGTCCTTTCCTTGACCCTTGCTGCAGGCAGAGCAAAGGGTGGAAATTGCTAGGGGCCTTCCAACAGATACATCTGATGGAATTCAGAAAATGACCCCAATTAGCTAAAGTCCAATCCCTGCTCTGCATCTGTAAGATTTTTTTTTTCTTGATCTTTCAACCCCTGGGCCAGGAACTGCGAGGGAGGACTGCCCCCTGAAGCTCAGCCCCAGGACCCCCAAGCCAGAAACCCCTGTCAGCCAGGTACACTTTTATTTTTCTCCTTCTCCTCTTCTTTCATTTGTAAATTTCTCTCTTCTCACTACCACATAGGAAGACTATTAGAACTACAGACACCCCACTCCCATCTTTCGACCCCTTTTTTTTATTATTTTCCTCCCACTTATTTGGTCCTTACTGCCTTTATCTACACCATCCCTGGAAGTTTTGATAGGTCTAGAAATACAGTTCTGAAATATTCTAGTATTTTAAGACTCTCTGGGATCATCCCTTTCACTGAACCACCTGTGAAGGAGATACTTTTCTTTGTACAGGTGAAGGGAATACTTTTCCTTTGATCACATTGTCAAAAACAATAGAAGAGAGACTTTGGCAGTCTTCATTGTGCAGCCAAAAGGAAACACGCTTGCTCCTATTCGAGGAAATGTTCTCTTAAAAGGTATTTCAAAGGGAACACATCTCCCAATGGTTAGAAGTAGAAGAAGAAACTCAGGTCTGAATAAAGCAGGAAATATGTCTCCGTCGAAAGAACACAGTAACTCCCTTCCTTTTCTTGAAAAAAAGAGGACGTTACCAAAATGTCAGAGATAGAATCTAGAACATTCATGTTAAACAAATACTATGAGCTGGAATAGAAAGGATAATGAACTACAGGAGATGAGAAAGTTCTTCCATGGTATGAAGGAAGAAATGGACACGCTAAGAAAGAATAAGATGTAACTATTAGAGGTGAAGTCTGTAATACAAGAAATCAAAAACTCTCTTGAAAGTATTAAAAGTCAGCTAGACCATGCTGAAAATCGAATCTCTGATGTAGAAGATAAAACTTCTGACCTAGAGAAAACCACCAAAAAGATAGAGAAAATAACAAAAAAAACATGAGGATAACATACGAGAAATACTAGATTCCATTAGATGTCCTAACATCCAAATAACTGGTGTCCCAGAAGACGAAGAAACTAATAAGGGCATGGAAAACCTATTCCATGAAAACTTGGAAGAAAATTTCCAAAGTCTAGAGAGGCACTCAAGCATCCAGACCTAAGAAATACAAAGGACCCCAAATAGAATCAACCCAAGAAGATCTTCCCCAAGGCATATCGTAGCCTGACTGGCTAAGACCACAGATAAAGAAAAGATACTAAAACTGGCAAGAGAGAAATGACAAGTGAC
>NW_006159608.1:261737-263992 GCF_000334495.1 Tupaia belangeri chinensis | reverse complement strand
CCCGGGGGCCATGCGCAGGCCCGCTGGCCACGCGAAGGTGCAGGCCCAGCGGCCACGCGCAAGCCCAGAGGCCACACACCAGCCCCGGAGAGGCAGTGGAACGTAGAGCAGAGCCCCGGCCGCGCAGGCCCAGGGGGCCACGCAGGCACTGCCGCCGCGCCGCGCCGCGCAGGGACCAGGGCTGTATCATTTAGTCTTTAGGATTAACTTTCCTTCATGACTAAACATTAGACAGTGACTTAAACAATATAGGCAGATGTTTATCTTTCTTATGTACTTCGAGTATGGAGTTAGACTGACTCAGGACACAACAATGACTCTATCTTTTTGTCTTTTAATTCTATTATATCCTCTTTTATCTATCTATCTATCTATCTATCTATCTATCTATCTATCTATCTATCTATCTATCTATATCTATCTATCTATCTATCATTTATTTATCTATTTACTTATTTTGTTTTAGCCATAGGCATTGCATGCAGGAGAGAAGCAGAGAAACCCTCCCAGAAGGGATGGCCATGCTACAATCCCTTCCTCTTCATTTTCCTCCTGGGATTTTGGGCATGCATGCACACACACCTGGCATGATTTTCTTTTTCTTTTCTTTTCCTTTCTTTTCTTTTCTTTTGAGCTTTACAATTTATTTATTGAAACCTTATACATACATCATTTGGGTCTAGAATTCTAAGATCATATTTTTCAAAATGTTTTTATTCCAAGACACAGAATAATGATTAAAGCAAAGGAATATGTAAATCATTTCATTTCTATAGAGACATGTTCGGAGAGAAGCCCTGAGGTGTGGGGACATGCTCTGAGCAAACCACCTGTCCCTTTGTGCTATGGCAGAACTTTGCAATTTGTCCTTTCCTTGACCCTTGCTGCAGGCAGAGCAAAGGGTGGAAATTGCTAGGGGCCTTCCAACAGATACATCTGATGGAATTCAGAAAATGACCCCAATTAGCTAAAGTCCAATCCCTGCTCTGCATCTGTAAGATTTTTTTTTTCTTGATCTTTCAACCCCTGGGCCAGGAACTGCGAGGGAGGACTGCCCCCTGAAGCTCAGCCCCAGGACCCCCAAGCCAGAAACCCCTGTCAGCCAGGTACACTTTTATTTTTCTCCTTCTCCTCTTCTTTCATTTGTAAATTTCTCTCTTCTCACTACCACATAGGAAGACTATTAGAACTACAGACACCCCACTCCCATCTTTCGACCCCTTTTTTTTATTATTTTCCTCCCACTTATTTGGTCCTTACTGCCTTTATCTACACCATCCCTGGAAGTTTTGATAGGTCTAGAAATACAGTTCTGAAATATTCTAGTATTTTAAGACTCTCTGGGATCATCCCTTTCACTGAACCACCTGTGAAGGAGATACTTTTCTTTGTACAGGTGAAGGGAATACTTTTCCTTTGATCACATTGTCAAAAACAATAGAAGAGAGACTTTGGCAGTCTTCATTGTGCAGCCAAAAGGAAACACGCTTGCTCCTATTCGAGGAAATGTTCTCTTAAAAGGTATTTCAAAGGGAACACATCTCCCAATGGTTAGAAGTAGAAGAAGAAACTCAGGTCTGAATAAAGCAGGAAATATGTCTCCGTCGAAAGAACACAGTAACTCCCTTCCTTTTCTTGAAAAAAAGAGGACGTTACCAAAATGTCAGAGATAGAATCTAGAACATTCATGTTAAACAAATACTATGAGCTGGAATAGAAAGGATAATGAACTACAGGAGATGAGAAAGTTCTTCCATGGTATGAAGGAAGAAATGGACACGCTAAGAAAGAATAAGATGTAACTATTAGAGGTGAAGTCTGTAATACAAGAAATCAAAAACTCTCTTGAAAGTATTAAAAGTCAGCTAGACCATGCTGAAAATCGAATCTCTGATGTAGAAGATAAAACTTCTGACCTAGAGAAAACCACCAAAAAGATAGAGAAAATAACAAAAAAAACATGAGGATAACATACGAGAAATACTAGATTCCATTAGATGTCCTAACATCCAAATAACTGGTGTCCCAGAAGACGAAGAAACTAATAAGGGCATGGAAAACCTATTCCATGAAAACTTGGAAGAAAATTTCCAAAGTCTAGAGAGGCACTCAAGCATCCAGACCTAAGAAATACAAAGGACCCCAAATAGAATCAACCCAAGAAGATCTTCCCCAAGGCATATCGTAGCCTGACTGGCTAAGACCACAGATAAAGAAAAGATACTAAAACTGGCAAGAGAGAAATGACAAGTGAC
>NW_006159608.1:258240-260454 GCF_000334495.1 Tupaia belangeri chinensis | reverse complement strand
AAAAAACTCCAGGAGAAAGGAAATAATAAAGATCCGAGCAGAAATAAATGAAATAGAAAATAAACGAACTATACAGAAGATAAATGAAAGTAAAAGCTGGTTCTTTGAAAAGATAAACAAAATTGATATGCCACTAGTGAGACTTATTAAGAAGAAGAGAGAGAAAAACCAGGTCAATCAAATCTGCAATAAAGCAGGAAATACAACAACAAAGTAGAAATACAGAACATCATTAGAGGATACCATGAACAACTATATGCCAAGAAACAAGATAATCTGGATGAGATGGACAAATTCCTGGACACGTATAATCTACCTAGATTGAGCCAGGAGGATATAGAAAGTCGGAATAGATCCACAACAAGCTAGGAGATCAAATCAGTTATAAATAACCTCCCAACAAAGAAAAGCCCCGGCCCTAATGAATTCAACACTGAAATCTACAAAACTGTCAAAGAACAGTTAATCCCCATTCTGCTCAAGTTATTTCTAAAGATCCAAAAGGGTGGATCTCTCCCTAATTCATTCTATGAAGCCTCTATCATCCTTATCCTTAAAACAGATAAGAACAGGACAAGGAAGGAAAACTATAGACCAATATCCCTGATGAATATAAATGCAAAGATTCTCAACAAGATATTAGCAAATCGTATACAACAGCTTATAAAAAAGATTATACATCATGATCAGGTAGGCTTTATCCCAGGAATGCAAGGTTGGTTCAGCATATGCAAAACCATAAATGTAATACACCATATTAATAGGAAGAAAGATAAAAACCATACGGTCATATTGATTGATGCAGAAAAAGCATTTGATAAGATACAACACTCCTTCATGATCAAGACTCTCAGCAAAATCGGCATAGAAGGGTCATTTCTCAACACAATAAAAGCTATCTATGAAAAACCCATAGCGAACATCATCCTCAATGGAGAAAAGCTGAAAACTTTTCCATTAAAAACAGGTACAAGACAAGGATGTCCACTTTCTCCACTCCTCTTCAATATAGTACTGGAAGTCCTGGCCATTGCAATCAGAAAAGAGGAAAAAAATAAAAGGAATTCAAATAGGAAAAGAAAAGGTGAAAATCTCTATTTGCAGATGACATGATTGTATACATAGAAGACCCAATGGTTTCCATAAAAAAATTTCTGGAAGTAATACATGAATCAGTAAAGTTTCAGGATACAAAATTAATATCCAGAAATCTATAGCATTTCTGTATATGAACAACAGGCAGACTGAGATAGAACGGAAAAAAGTTGTTCCATTTACTATAGCCACAAAAAATGTAAGATACTTAGGGATAAATCTAACCAAAGAAGTTAAAGACCTTGCTCTGCCGTTTGGGGACATGGCATCCAACTGCCATACAAGTGCAGACCAGTGGAAGAGAACAACAAAAATCAAATTGAATGAAACCCAAAAGCGCTCTGCCGTTTGGGGACATGGCATCCAACTGCCATACAAGTGCAGACCAGTGGAAGAGAACAACAAAAATCAAATTGAATGAAACCCAAAAGCAAGAAATTAAAGAGGCTTTTGATTTATTCGACATAGATGTGAAAGAATTGAAGATTGCAATGTGGGCCTTAGGATTTGAACCAAAGAAAGAAGAAATTAAAAGAATGAGAGCCAAAATGGACAGCAAAGGAACTGGCACCATTAGTTTTGAAGATTTTTTTTGCCATTATGAGTATAAAAATGGTATAGCTGTGATTTTATTTTTGATAGACATATGGACAATTGACTTACATGCTTTTCAGAGAAAGCAAAGGATTCATAGAGGAAGAATTAAACTATTGGTTTGTTGGAAAAATCATGACGCATTTTTGCATAGAAAAACATAAAAAATGTCATGGCCTGCGTGGCCAGGCCGGGCCTGCGCAGCCAGGGCTCTGTTCCATGTTCCGCAGCCCGGGCCGCCCAGCCCCACTGCCTCTCCGGCGCTGGGTGTGTCCCGCGCTTGGCACCGACGCGGGCCAGCAGCGTGGACCAGCCGAGGTCGCCGTCCTTCCTTTCTCTGGCCAGCGTGGGCGAACGGGAGGGGGCACTGGGTCCCACACACATTCGCGTGCTCGGGGCTGGCTCATGGCCGCCGGGCCTGCGCGTGGCCGTTGGGCCTGCACGTGGCCCCCGGGCCTGCGTGTGGCCACCTGGCCTGCGCGTGGCTCCCCGGCCTGTGCGTGGCCGCCCGGCCCGCGGGGGGCC
>NW_006159608.1:243173-255123 GCF_000334495.1 Tupaia belangeri chinensis | reverse complement strand
AAAGCATTAATGGCACAAAGAGGTGTGGTATTATCTGTTGAAGATGTTTCATGGTTTTATCGACGGTGCTGGGGAGAGGTGTTCACCTGTTGAAATATCCATTTTGTAAGACAAATAATAATGTGATTGAATGTATGGAAGAAAATGAAATGAAAAAAAAAAGATAAAAATAAATAAATAAATAAATATTAAAAAAAAAAAAAGATTCCCCCCCCCAGAGGTTTTTGCTATAGGGCATGTGCACTTGCCAGAAAGACAGAGAGAGACAGAGAAACAGAAAGCAAGAAATCACCCCCTCCAGGGGGGATGGCCGCTCCACAATCCCTTCTCCATTCTCCTCTTGGGATCTTGGGCACCCACACACATGCACCTGGCGTGAGTTTAAGCTGCTGGGTTCGGGACTCGAACTGTGGTCAACTACATTGGAGTTCAGAGACATAGCCATTGTGCTAACTGCTGGTCCTATGCACCTGTAAGATGCTTTAGCCTTCTCAGGTGGTGGTGCCCACCTTATGGGGAGATTCTTTAGACTTTTGTTTCTTCCCCACACCTTTAGCTAGACTTCTCTGCATTAAAAAAGAAGTTAATGGTATTTTCTCTTGATTAAATTAACACCAAGGTATACACCTAGCCCAGTATGTCTAAGCCCTTATAGATTTGTCACCTGCTTCTTATTGTCTATAACACATCAACATATCTATGGAATGTCATGAAATACACATATGTAATGTCGCTTTGCCTTATAAATAAAGGCGCCCAGTTTGTCTGGGCAGCACAAGTTGTTTGGGTTACTTAGGCTCAGGCTGTCTGTGTCCTTTGTTACTCTGTCTCTTCATCTCATTCTTTTTAATTTCCCTGTCCTCTAGAGATGAAGGGCTTCTTTTTCTTCCTCTTTCTCTTCCTCACCATTAGCCCCCTGATCATGATTCGGCTTGAGCCAAGTCCCAGGGCAGATGCTGACAAATTTTCTTCTCAATGTGTTAAATACAGAATTATCTGCTCATTTGGTAAACATTGCCTCATCTGTTTCCTCACCTTCTTCATCATAATCATAGTCATCATATTCTATTGCTTCTCCAGTAAAGTATAACACTGATCTTGGGATTATACATTCACATAAAAATGGCCAATTTCAAATTCTGCAGCAAGGATAGCTTCAGCATTATCATCCAGAGCTCCACTCTCAGGAACTTCAGGAGGGGCAAAAAAATTGAAGATGGAGTAATTGGAAACTGTTGTAGTCACAGTACTAACTGTCCCACATCCTTTGTGTTTTTGCTTCTTCCTAGTGGTTTTCAAAGTGACATTATTTCCTTTTTTCCAATCTATCTGGTACCTTGTACAACCTATAATTTCTGGTCATCAGAAGAAAATGATCAGAATTTTCTGGTTCTGACCTCATTCTATATGTCTTTGACAACACTTCATTTCATGCCAGTCGGTCCAGGACTCAAACCATGGTGAGCCATGTGGGAGTCCAACACCTTAACCACTATGCTACCTCCTGGCCTCCTCATCCTATTAGAGCCTTATAGTCACCACCTGATCCAGTAACATTGTTGGAACTCCAATATATAATATCTACATTGGAGGCCATGGTGTAGTCTGAATGTTTGTGCCCTCCCAAATTTATGTTGAAACTCCCCAAAGTGATGAAATTAGGAAATGGGGCCTTTAGGGGATGATGGAAGTGATAGAGATGGAACCCTTATGAATGGGATTAAAAGAGACTCCAGGGAGCTTGTTCACCTCTTCCTTCAAAGATGGCACAGTGGATACTGTGATCTCTATTTTCCCAATGATTCAGCTAAGGCCCAGAGAGATCTAGGAGAACTTCTCAACACAAAAAGTGCTCATATGTCCTAGAACTAACCCAATGTCCTTTGACTCTATCTTGCTGTTAGGGTATAATCACTCCAATGGGTTAGCAGCTGCCTGAGAAGAATTAGCCAGTGGAAAGTTCAAAAGATTGAGGTCAGCTGAATTTTATTTCAAATATTTAGGGATCTGAATTTTTAAAAACTCACGTAAGCCTGCTCAAATCAAGCCAGAGTGGGCCCTCCAACAGTATTCTCAGGAGAACAGAGTCAGTTTTGTGGATAACTAGGGTTTTCTGGATATTTTTATAAATGTCTAAAAATTGCCTCCCTTCTCTATTTTGGAGAAGCCAGCCAGACTTCGTAGGAGAGATGGCAACATCAGGGGGAATCCCTACATCCATGAAATGGAAAACAAGCCTTTATCACTGACAAGTGATATCCCTAAGCAACTGTCCCCTAACCTGACCTAGAAGTAAATGTCCTTTGTGATACACAAGGCTTGTCTCCTAGCCATGGACAACATACTCTCAACTCTATTGCCAGCTGCTCTCATCTGCTACTAGAAGCTCTGGGAGAGAGATGATCTTAAGATAACCATGAGGCCCTGAGGGGGTGGACAGATGCAGACACACAGCAGCTGCCACTGCTGGGCATGCAGCCTATTTCCTGCTCTGGAGGGATCCCAGGGGCCCTCTGCCAGCTGAGGCCTCGGACTTGGGGTTTGCAGGGCTGGCTACAGAAAGCGTTTGGAGAGAGCCTTCTTGGTCCTTGTAGGGTTCCTACAAAGTCATGGAGACATCTCTTCCAGCTGGTGAATTTGAGCCCAGGAGTAGGAATTGACACTTAGCAACAGAAGTGGTTGTTCACTTTAATGGTCTAGAGACCAATTCAAGTGCTCCCTCTTTTGAGAAATGACCTCTTGATGCAATGGGGTCTCCGAGATCTTGTAGAGGGGCTAACCACATAGCAGGAGATGATGCAGAACTACCTAATTCATTTGTTCAGCAAACATTTACTGAATATCTTCTGTACTTACCAGTTTGTATGAGATGTTCTACAAATTATAACAAACTTGGTGGTTTAAAACTACAGAAGTTTATTCTCACTTTTGGAGCCCGTAAGTCAGAAATCAGTATGTTGATAAACCTACGTTCCCTCCAAAAGTTATAGGGAATGGACCTCCTTGCTTCTTCCAGTTTTTGATGGCTCCAGGGATTCCTTGGCTTGTGCCTGAATAGCTCCAAACTCTGCTTCTGTATTCATGTTGTTTTCTCTGTGTCCATCCCTTTCTCTTTTCTTATGAGGACACTAAGTCATTGGATTCAGGGTCTGCCTTAATCCAGGTAATCTCAACTCGAGATCCTTAACTTAATTATATCTGCGAAGACCCTTTCTCCACACACAAATTTCTGATGGACCTTTTTTTGGGTGGGGAGGGCACCATTAAACCCATTCTACTTACCACATATCAGAATTTATATTAAACCCTGGATGTCACATGTCACACAAGGCCCTGCTCACGTGAAGCTTATATTCCAGTGGGAGAGAGACAAACTCTAATTTAATATACTTCCAGGTAGTCATAATTACTCTGAAGAATGGTTAAGAAGGGCAAAATAATGGGACCAGCAGTTAGTGTAATGGCTATGTTGCTGGACTCCCATGAAGTTGACCACGGTTCGAGTCCTGGACCTGGTGACTTAAACTCACACTGGGTGCATGTGCATGAGTGCCCAAGATCCTGAGAGGAGAATGGAGGAGAAGAGATTGCAGTGTAGCCATCCCTCCTGGGGGGTATTTCTTGCTTTCTGTCTCTCTGTCTTTCTGGCAAGTGCATGCACCCTATAGCAAAATCCTTTTAAAAAAAAAAAAAAGGACAAAATAACACTGGGTGAGGGTTGGGTTACCTTTTGGATAAAGTTGTTAGAGAAGTCCTCTTAGAGACAAGATTGAATGTGAGAGGGTCTTGATTGGATCATGCCACTTGTTGCATGCACAAGTTTTCAAGGACCTGAGAGGGAATGGTATAGTACCCTGGAAAGAGTAGAAGCTTGGTATACTTTCATTGACCATGTATTAGAGGACTACAACACCTTCTGAAGCTTGTGGCTGCAAGTTCAGAAGGAAGTAGTGGAGTGCTAGAACTGCGGTCATTGGAACTTGGACATTCAAGACTGCCATTTGTTGTGTGTTACTGTGATAAAAGCATTTTATTCACCAGCTAGGATATTGAATGGTACTTGTCTGTTGAGATTTCCTTGAGTACCCAAAACCAAAGACAAAGGCAAATTCATAAATGTGGAGTAATGGTGTTTCTCCTCTTCTGAGGGGAAATAGAAATGGATGAGCTCCTCATTTTAAATGAGAGGGAGTGGCATGTTAACTCTTCAAGGGACAGGGCACAAAATTGAAAAAAGTAAGTATTTATTTGGGCTAATAAGGGCTGCAACCTGAGAGGCATAGATTAAAACAACCTTGAATAAGTGCTCCATGGTCTTATAGTTTTCAAACAGTTCTTAAAAATGAAAATCAAACGTGGAGGAGTGGAATTACATCAATTTTTATGGATTTTATGCCAAAAATTTAAATTGGTGCAAGCAAGTTAGCAAGATGTCTTTAGGAAGCTTTTGGGTAACTCAGGGAAGGCAGTTGCTATAGTTTGGATATTTTCCAAAACCCATTTGTTAGGACCTGGTTGTATTATTAAGGTGCTAGGTGAAAACTTAATCTCTTCATGGTGTCTAATGGGGCTTTGGTTGTGATGAGGTAATTAGTATGGGTTTCTTTGACTGAGTTCTGTTGAATGTATAAGCAGAAGGAATGAGACCAGGGCAAGAAGAAACTTATGAATAGCCACTCTGCTTAAGATCTCCATGTTTCAGCTTCTCTAGACCTTGAACCTTCAAATTGTGAGCTGAATAAATCTTCATTTCTTTATCAATCACTCAGTCTCTTAGCAACACAATAACAAACTAAGACAGAAGTCAAGCACTTCCTTAGGTCTGGAAAGAAAAGGAAAATGTGACAACTCCAGTCATTAACTTTAGAGTCTGCATGTTGTTATAACTTTTCATCATAAGGTGAGGTGACTAGTTTGTAAAGATTACAACATTTAATTGGAAAGAAAGTTCATTTCGCAGGGTTACAAATTCAGAAACAGGTGAGACATGACTGTAGTCCAATTTCTCAAGCCTTCTCTGCAAGGAGAGTTTAGAAGTGCCCGAACTGTCTTATTTTACGTCACTAGCAGGGAAGAAATCCTGAGAGAGGTAAAGTGTGGGTGCCAGCAGATCTATCTGCATCTGACTCAGTGCTGAGTGTCCTCTGAACTGCCAAAGTGCAAGCCAGTGCTACCATAAGACCAGAGCAGGGTATGGTGACCATGTCATATGACCCCTTAACCTCCTGAATTTTGGAGGCTACCAGCTAACACAGCTTTCTTTCCTTGAGCTGCCTAATATGCACAGTGAAGACTACTGAGGGCAGTTGTAGGATCAGCCTGCTTTTCTAGAGGCCTCTTGGGTCAAAGTCGTATGAGCCAATGGGAATACCAAGAAAGGGTTCAAAATAGAGCCACCCTGGAAAAACTTGCCCCAAAGACTGCCTGCCAGACAATAGAACCTCCAGGATGAACCCCTAGGACAGGAGATGAATACATAGAAAGGAGCTGTGGGGTGGTCTTGCAGCACAGTGGGTGAAGCACTATGCATTAGGAGCTTGGGACCAACTGATACTCGAATCCTGACTCCAGTGGTATGAAAAACACACTGGGCACATGTGCATACTTGTCCAATATGGGTGGTGTTTTCTCTCTTTCTGATGAGTGCATGAGCCCTCTGGCAAAACAAACAAACAAACAAAAACAAAAGCAAACACAAACAAACAAAACCTAACAATAATAACAACAAACAAACAAAAAATTTAAAAGGAAGGAGCTGTGAGATCAGGCAGAGTATATCTCCCATACCAGCAGGTCCCAGATGGCAACAAGGATATGAATGGGCATAGTAGGATCTCTTTGAGAAACCCACAAAAGCCCCTTATGAGAGAGAGGAGGAGGCATGTTCTGGGTTGAATTGTATTCCCCTCCCCCCCAAAATATATTAAATTCTCAATCCTCCCACCCCCACCCAGTACCTGTGAGTATAACCTTATTTGGGAATGGTGTTGTGGCTGGTATAGTTAAGACGAGGTCATACTACAACAGGCTTGGCCCTTAATCTGATAAGACTAGTGTCCTTACTAGAGGAGGGAAATCTGGGCACAGACCTGCAAAGGACATTAGGTTTATGCTGCCACAAGACAACAGACACTGGAAGAGGCAAGGAAGGGTCTTCCCCTAGAGACTTCAGAGGGAGCATGGCCCTACCCAAACCTTGATTTTGGCCCTCTAGACCTCCAGAACTGTGAGAGAAAAAAAATTCTGTCGCTGAAGCCTGCTGGTTTGTGATGCGTTGTTGTGACTGTCCCTATGACTAACATAAGGGCCAACCTTTGGGCACCTGCCACTTGGTGGGAAGTCAGGGCCAGGTACTCCCATGGGAGTTATATCTGGCAAAACTGACTCTTGTGGGGTACCTGGCCTGGCTTTGTCAGTCACCTCTTCCTGCTCCTGTGCTCCCCTCCCCCAACTCCAGAGAAGCCAGGCCCATGGTGGGAGGGAGAGCTGAAAGACACACTGAGTCTCGCTCCTGCCACTATCCTGCCTGAGACAGCAGTGAGATGAGAAGAAAGGGGTGTAGTGCTATGAATGGGATGTGAGATTCAAAACAGAGAGAAAGGAAAAAGTAAGGTCCAAGTGGCTTAGATTGGACTTAAATCTTTTTATTACCTGTGCCTGACAAGAACAAGTTATGGAATCTGCCTAGAGAGTAGGACAATGCCTCAGTGAGCCAAGAATGAGAGATAATCCACAAGAAACATATAGGTAGAGGGGCTAGCAAATGGCATACTGGTTACATTGCTGGATTCCCATATGGATGATTGTTTTTTGAATTCCAGACTTGGTGACCTGAAACTCATGACAGGCATGTGTGCGTGTGTGTTCAAAAAAATCCCAGATGAGGATGGAAGAGAAGGGATCATGGTATGACTTTCTCTCCCCGGGGGGTGTTTTCTTTCTGTCTCTCTTTGTCTCTCTGGTGTGCACATGCACCCTATAGCAGAAATCTCTCTCAAAAAAAAAAAAAAAAAAAAGAGAGAGAGAGAGAAGAAGAGAGAAAAAAAATAACGAAAAGAAAAAAGAAACATATAGGTAGAAATATCTGATGAACTGTGACCCAAAACTTTCCCTCAATCTTCAGTGAGAGGCAGAACACTTCTCTGAAGATGTAGAAAGCAGGAGAAAGTTTTCTGGGGTTCCTTGTAATCCCTGGGACCTTACCATTAAAGGGTAACAACACTCAGTTCAGCTTCATGAAAGTCTTGGATTCCCATTCTCCAGAGACTGAAATCTAACCTGTAACTCAGGTCACTACAAGGAAACGGTTCAGGCCTCAAGCAATTTCAAAACCCTTGCTCGGCAATATCTTTATCTGGAGCCTGACCAACAAAGGTCAGGTAATGGTCAGAGCAACATTCAGTGGTTGAGGAAATGCTTTCAGAAGGGAACTTTGGGGACCGTAGATTATCATACAAATGCCGTGTAAACAGTGGGATTCCTGGTTGAAGGTGGGAAAATAGAGATAGACAGTGGTGAGTTTTGTTCCTGATCAGCTGTGCCACCTGGGGTAAGTTACTCTCCCATCAGAGTTAACTGCAGGAAACAGAAACCCTCCTGTTACTTTAGGCAAACAGAAAACATAGCGAAGTATGTGCATACAAAAGTTATCTGAAGTCTGTTAAGGAAAATGGAGCTCTAGACTATATCTTTAGTAGTCTTTAAAGGGTACCCCAAATATATCTTAATTAGGAAAGATAAGACAAGGGAATGAGTGTCATAAAGGAAGTTTTTTATACTAAGAGATCCTTAGAAACAAGGTCCACAACATACAGACTCACTTGGAGAAGAGTCAAGGTCAGGCAAGAAGCAAAGGGAGTGAGGGACACATACGGGCAAGAGCCTTCACTGTGGTCTCCATGGGAAGAACTGGTAAGGCAGAGTAAACAGGTTTAGGATTGGCTAGTTTGAGTAATTGCAGCTGGTTCTGGGGCAGAGGGGCTGTCCCAACTTATCTGGCCCCTGGTCATGGGGTGATTGGCGAAGATGGACAGTGGCCCAGTGTATGAAAACCAAATAAAGGGAGATGTGGGATTATAGTTCTGGGTGGGTTAGTTTTTATATGGCTGTCATGTTGGCCAGATATGTGCTATCCCTAGGGATTAGTTCTTACTGGAAGTGGAAGTCCCTCCAGGATCAGCAATGCCACAAGATGTCAAAGCTTCAAAATATAGAATAAAAAGACATCATTAACACAAGTATTGGGGCTAGCTTGTGGCATAGTGGTTAAAGTAGCAAGATCCCACATGAGTGATCCAATCCTGGACGTAGCACCTTGACAAACCTGCTGGAGACATGTGCATGTGTTCCTGAAATCCTGAGAGGAAAAGATATTACAGCATGACCATCCTCTAATAAGGTAGGGAGTGCTTTCTCGTTTTCTCTCTGTGTCTCTTTTCAGTGAATGCATGTACCCTGTAGAAAATTATTATTACTATTATGTAGTATTTTCTCTTGTCAGAGAGAGACAGAGGGAATGTGAGAAATCATTTCCTAGGCAGATGGTCACACTGCAATCCGTTCTCTTTCATTTTCCTTTCAGGATTTTGGGCATGTAAGCACATGCACCTGGTGTAATTTTTAAGCCTCTGGATCTAGGACTCAAAATGTAGTCAGTCATGTGGGATATGGCTACCTTAACCAAACCTTAGCCACCATACCACCTGTTGGATCCAGAAATATTTTAAAAATACAAGAAATTATTGCTTTATTTCTGCCGAACTGACCAATTAGGCAAGGCTTTACTTCTGCAACATTTGGGAAGGTGAGGAAATAGTAGACCACAAGGAAGCTTCTGAATGTAAGAAGGTTAAAATAATGTAAACACCAAAGTTCCTCAACTTACAATGGAGTTATGTCCAAATAAACCTAAGTTGAAAATATATTAAGTCAAAAATACATTTAAGGTTGCCTACTTTATCCACTTCCTTTCAACATAGTGCTGGAAGGCCCAGCCGATGCTACCAGACAAGAGAGCAAAATAAAAGGCATTCAGGTAGGAAAACAAGAACCTAAACTATTTGCAAATTATATGATTATATACATAGAAAATTCAAAGGTATACACACACACACACACACACACACACTCACACAAAAGCTCCTAGAATTAATAAATGAATTCAGTAAAGTAACAGAATACAAAATCCATTTACAAAACTCTGTAGCATTTTTATACACCAAAAATGAATCCACTGAGAGATAATTGAAGAAAGCAATACCATTTATAATAGTCACAAAATAAATAAGATACCTAGAGAAAAAAATCTAACCAAAGAGGTGAAAGACCCCTACAAAGAAAACTATACAAACTGAAAAAAATGAAATTGAGAATGATACAAAAAAATGGTAAGATATCTCATGTTCTTGGATAAGAATCAATATAAGCAGAATGTTAGTTCCACCCAAATTAATTTACATATTCAATGTGATTCCAATCAAATCGCCAGTGACATTCTTCACAGAAGTAGAAAAAACAATCATAAAGTTTGTCTAGAATCATAAAAGACCCCATACTGCCAATACTGTGCAAAAAGAATAAAGTAGTAGGCATCCCACTACTTGACTTCAAAATATATTACAAGGCAGTGATAATCAGAACAGCATGGTACTGATACAAAAATAGATATGCAGACCAATTGAACAGAATAAAGAATCCAGAAATAAACCTCAAATCATACAGCCAACTGATCTTTGACAAAGGGCATAAGACAATGCAATGGAGAAAAGAAAGTCTTTTCAGCAAATGCTCCTGGGAGGACTGGATATCCACCTACAGACAATAAAGCTGGACATCTATCTCTCAACATTAACAAGAATCAGCTCAAAGTGGATCAAAGACTTTGACATAAAGCCTGAAACTATAAAAATATTGGTTTAAAACTTAGGGGAATCTCTTGAAGACATTGGACTAGGCAGATATTTCTTAAATAAGACTTCCAAAGAACAGACATAAATCCCCAAAATGAAAAAGTGGATACAAGAAGCTATAAAGCTTCTTCACATCAAAGGAAATAATTAGAGAGAAAAGACAATATTTGGAATTGGAGAAAATATTTGCACTTTATTTCTCAGACAAGGGATTGATAACCAGAATATATAGGAAACTCAAGCAGCTCACCCATAAAACAAAAGAACAATCCAATTTAAAAATGGGCAAAGGAACTTAATAGACAACACCCCTAGGAAGACATGTGAATGGCTTCATGGCATAAGAAAAAATGTTCGAAGTCTCTTGTCATGAGAGAAACGCAAATTAAAACCACAATGAGATACCATTTAATCCAACAACCCCATTCAGTATTTACCCAAAGGATAGGAAAACACTCAATGGGAAAGACACTTGCACAGCTATGTTTATTGCAGTATTATTCACAATTGCTAAGTGTCTGAAAACTGATGACTGGCTTGGAAAACTGTGGCACATATATACTATAAATTATTATTCAGCTATAAGAAACAATGATACATTATCATTTGATTCAAAGTAGATGAATATAGAGGACTTAATGTTGAGAGAAGTGAATCCAAATGGGAACTATGGACTTTGGGTGATAGTGAGGTGTCAATGTAGTCTCATCGATTATAAAAAATCCTGGTAGGGGAGGTCCTGGATGTGTGGGACTGGGAATGTATGGGGAACTCTCTGTACTTCACACTTGGTTTCAATGTGAACCTAAAACTTGTCTAGGAAATAAAGCCTTTTTTGGAGAGGTTTTTGCTATAGAGAGTGTGCACTCGCCGGAAAGACAGAGAGAGACAGAGAAATAGAAAGTGAGAAATCACACACCCCCCCTCCCCCCAGGGAGGATGGCCACGCTGCAATCCCTTCTCCACCATTCTCCTTTCGGGATCTTGGGCATGCACGCACATGCACTGAGCGTGAGTTTAAACCACCACCAGATCTGGGACTCAAACCGTGGTCGGCTACATGGGAGTTCAGCAACATAGCCATTACGCTAACTGCTGGTCCCAAAGTCTTTAAAAAAAAAAATTCCATACATTTTCTTAAAAATATCACTTGGAGTCTGGCCATGAACACACACATGATCACTTAAGGGTTCTTGACTTGGTTTGTTCTTGGTTTATTTGTAAAAACTTCTTTTTTTTTTTTTTTAAGTTTATTTATTTCCTTTGAGAGAGAGAGGATTACCCTCAACAAAGTCCTCACACCAGGATCCAGGATCCACCCCACAGCCTCAGCCAGCCTGGATCACCAGTATACATGTAAGTCGAGCATGTACAGGAGATCTCACAACATGAATGTAAAACTTTCCCATGTGCGTTCACATTGCAGAACATTGTGTTACTAATATACACTACGACTGGCTCAAAACTTTCTTCTTATATAGTTTCATATTATAGTGTTTTAGCCTGTTCCTTCTTCACTTAGTGATATGTTGCTGATATGATTTTATGTCAATAAATATTTTATTACAGTTTAAAATAATGGCATGGAAATACATTATGTAGATGAACTATATATACTTTATTAAAACATTTCATCCTTATAATATATGTTATAGAAAATATTTTGAAGAACATGCATTCTTAGAACAAATTCTTTTTTTAATATTTTATTATCATCATAATCATTTTTATATTACATTGGATTACATATAACTTTACAGTGTATTACATTGCTTTTTCAAAAGGGAATGCCATGCAAGTCAGTCAGTACAAAGACATTAATCTCCCTGCTTCAACATTCAATATCTTTTCTCTGTTTTCCCCAATCATATTATTATTAATTATTGTAATTATTTTTTAAAACAGTCAATCGCTATTTCTCATTTTTGCTTGTAAAAATACTTTGCCCATCATGAAATCCTTCTCAGACCAATCCAGTTGAGAATACTATACATGTCATCATCAACAGTTAATAAGCCATATCTGTTTCTCACTAACGTCCT
>NW_006159608.1:235743-241676 GCF_000334495.1 Tupaia belangeri chinensis | reverse complement strand
ATCTTGTGGCTACGGTGAAAGGGATTCCTTTCTTCAGCTCTGCTTCATTCAACTTGTTGTTCATAAATAGAAGTGCTATAGATTTTTGGATATTGATTTTGTATTCTGCCAACTTATTGTATTCACTTATTACTTCAAGCAGTTTTTTCATGGATACCTTTGGGTCTTCTAAGTATACCATCATGTCATCTGCAAATAAAGATATTTTCAACTCTTCTTTGCCTATTCGAATGCCTTTAATATTGTTCTCTTCTCTGATTGCAATAGCTAAGACTTCCAGTACTATATTAAAGAGCAGTGGAGAAAGTGGGCAGCCTTGCCTAGTACCTGTTTTCAGGGGAAAAGCTTTCACCTTTTCCCCATTCAGTATAATATTAGCTGTAGGTTTTTCATAGATTGCTTTTATTGTGTTCAGAAATGACCCTTCTATACCAATCTTACTGAGATTCTTAATCATAAAAGCATGCTGTATTTTATCAAATGCTTTCTCCGCATCAATTGAGATGATCATATGGTTTTTATCTTTCTTTCTGTTAATGTGGTGTATTACATTTATGGTCTTCGTATATTGAACCACCCTTGCATCCCTGGTATAAAGCCTACCTGGTCATGATGAATGATCTTTGTTATATGTTGTTGGATACGATTTGCGAGTATCTTGTTGAGAATTTACAAATTCTTTATTTTTAAAGAAAAGTTTTTGCTATAGGGTGTGTGCACTTGCTGGAGAGACAGAGAGACAGAAAGCGAGAAATCACCCCCCAGGGATCAATGGGCACACTGCAATATCTTCTCCTCCATTCTCCTCTTGGAATTTTGGGCAAGCACTCACGCGCTCTATAGCGAAAAAAATCTCTCCAAAAAAAATAAAATAAAATAAGGCCCTTTTCCAGAACCAGCAGTTATTGTAATGGCTATGTCGCTGGACTCCCATGGAGTCCAACGTGGTTCGCATCCTGGACCCAGTGGCTTAAACCTCATGCTGGGCACGTGTGCGTGCGTGCACAAGATCCCGAGAGGAGAATGATAATAATAATAATAATAATAATAATAATACAGGAAAGAAAAGAACAGGAAGACATATTTAAAGCACTAAAGAACAATTTCATCTGAGAATACTATACCCAACAAGATTATCCTTCGAATGGGAAGAACAAGCAAAGTCATCCTCAAACAAAACCTGAAAGAATTCACCAGCATTAGTCCAGCATCAAGAATTACTGAAAGCAGTAGTATTATATCAGGAAAATTAAGGAGAGACAAATAGAAATAAGAGAACAAAGAAAATGACTAACAAAATGATAGCAGGACCAACGGTTAGCATAATAGCTATGTCGCTGGACTCCCATGTAGTCAACTGTGGTTTGAGTCCCAGACCCAGTGGCTTAAATTCATGTCGGGCACATGTGCGTGCATGCCCAAGATCCCAGGAGGAGAATGGAGGAGAAGGGATTGCAGCGTGGCCATCCCCCTGGGGGGCGATTTCTCACTTTCTGTTTCTCTCTCTGTCTTTCTGATGAGCGCACATGCCCTGTAGCAAAATAATAATAATAATAATAATAATAAAAAGACAAAAACCAAACAACAAAAAACCTCTCCAAAAACAAAATGGTACGGACAAGCCTGCAAATATTGATAGTAACAGAATGTTATTGGATTAAACTAACAAATTAAAAGACAGACTGTCTGAGTGGATTAAAAAAATCAGAACCCTCTATATGCTTCCCATAAGAAACATGTCTTTTGGATAAAGACATACATAGACTCAAAGTGAATGGTTTGAAAAAGATATTCCATGCTAATAGTAATTAATCAACAGAAGGCTGGAGTCACAATACTGATGTCAGACAAAATAGCCTTTAAGATAAAATCTGAAAAAACAGAAGGACACTATACAGTACCAAAAAAGCTAATTCATTATGAAGATAATGCTCTTAGAAATATCTATGCACCCAACACTGGAGCACCCAAATATGTGAAATAATGACTGCTAGATCTGAAGGGAAAGAAAGACTGCAATATAATAATTGTAGGAGATCTCAACATTCCACTGTCTCCTTCAGACAGACAATCTAGATATAAAATGAAGATATATAGGAGCTAAATTATATCATTATCCAAATGAACATGACAGAAGGCAATGAAATTTTCCACCTAGTAACCACAAAATATACATTTCTCCACCCCAGATGGAACATTGTCAAAGATTACCAAATGATAGGGCGTAAACCAAGCCTTGACAGACTTAAAGGAGTAGAAACTATATTCAGCATCTTCACTGGCCACAATTAGAATAAACTGAAAATGAACTGCAGACAAAAATCTCAAAATTACACAAACACATGGGAACTAACCAACCTACTCCTGAATGACTTCAAAACACTTAAGAAATTAAGTCAGAAATAAAGAAATTCATTGAAACCAATGACAATAAGCTTCCGCGTCCTATGGGACATAGTGAAAGCAGTCGTGGGGTGGGGGGAGGGGGATTCATAGCAACATGTGCTCACAAAAAAAATAAAAAAACCAAAAAACAGAAAGGTGTCAAATAAACAACCTGGCAACATAGGTTTCATTTATTGGTTTTGTTTACTTCCAGTAAAGTTTGTTTATTCTTTATTTCATTTATATCTGCTCCAGTCTTTATTTTTTCTTTTCTCCTGGTATTTTTTGGGCTTTTTTGCCTTTTTTCCTATGTTGTCAAAGCAATACTGCATGAGAGTGGAGTAGGAGACATCTCATTCCCTGTCCCCATAATATAATGCAATGTTGTGATAATCAAAACAGCATGATATTAGGACAAAAACAAGCATGTAGACCAATAGAACAGAATAGAGACCGCAGACATAAACCCCAAAATAAACAGCCAACTGATTTTTTTGAACACATTCAGTATTTTAATTTAATTTTCTAGTGGACAATTTGCGTATCTCTCACTCTTTCTTTAAGTTACTGTGACAATTTTTCATAATAAACTACTTAAAGAGAAGCTTTGGTCCTGGATCACAAAGGCTCATTCAGCTTCACATGATCTGTAGGCTTTGGATCGAAGACTTTAATGTCTTGAAATTCCAAATTGTCATGGCTCCACCAATATCAGTAGTGCAAAGCAAACTTTGTGACAGGCTTGCTTGTCCACTTCATAAATAGACACTTGAGTGATGCTGTTCTGGTGCAGTGTCCTCAAGGCTGTATTACGTTTCTCAGTTGTGGCCCACTTGCCCATGTTGCAGAAGCATTCCATGGCAGACATTTTGTGCTGAATGCTCTGTTTTGGAATGTCTGGCTTGGAGACAGAGGTCAAGCAGCCACGGTCATCATAGTTAAAGAGCACTGGGCAGCAGTTGTAGCCAGCAGCTACCGTACTATTTTCCAAAGAAAACGACACTTGGGAGTGGCAAGAACTCTGTCTTTAGAGTTGAGACCTGCACACTTTTTAAAAAATAATTATTTTATTTAACTTTATTTATTTATTTATTTTAAATTAACCAGAGAGGGACAGCAAAAGAGGGAGAAAGTGAGAAAGCAAGCCACTGGGTCCAGGGTCCTTAACCACTACGCCACCTGCCAGTCTGAGACCTGCAGGCATCTGCAGCATACAAGGTACTGTGGTAGCTGACCCAGGTCAGGCAGCTCCCACTGACAGAGAAGCTGACCCCATGGACCCAACCATCAGTACTACTGCCACCAAACTCGGACATCAGTTGACCAAAAGGCATTTTGCTACCCCAGGGTATGCTGGCTGGTTTCTCATCCACTTTTTTAATGTAGATAGAAAATACTCTGCACTTGAAGTTGCATGATCTTGCTGCCAGCAAAACATTGTTGAGATGCCAATCCAAGCTAAGGAACAAATCCAATCTACTTTTTAATGTGCTTGCTTATCCACCAGTCATTTTTAGACACAAAGTAGCAGACAGAAATGAGTCGTGTTCCACTTCCCACAGCAAATTTGTTCTCTATGGCAGGAACTGAAAGTTTGGATGGCATGAAGGCATAGCCAGCAACTGGTGACACAAAAGACAGTTTGGGAGCAGGGCAGGAAATGAGTGTAAGTGTAGGGGGAATCAGGGGGGGCGGGGGGGAGAAAAAAAGAGAAAACATTCAATGGATAAAAAGATAGAAAAGTGTTGATGACAATGTGTATAATTTCTTTGAAATAACAGACAAGTTATGCTGGGAAAATTTATTTTCAATGTTGTAATAATATATAGTGACTGAATGTAAAAAGTAAACACAAAGAAAATAAGAGAAAAACAACATAAAAATCAATCTTTTTCTTTTTTAGAGTTTCAAAATGTTACAAAATACAGAGATAAATACAGGTTGACATAAGTGCCATCTCACATTTTTACGTTTCATTTGTGTGATAAGATGAGCTAAAGTCTACTTATTTCACATAAAATTACCTATTTTTTAACCTATGTTCTTTTATAAAAAAAAATAACTTCTTAGGGTTAAAACAGCATTTTGGGGTCAGCTCCTGGCCTAGTGGTTGAGGCAGCTGGGTCCCACATGGCCTGGACCCAGTGGCTTGAAAAACACAAAAAGCATAGGTGCATGAGTGCCCAAAATATCCAAAGGAGAGAGAAATGGAGAAGAGATTGCAATGGTGTGACCACGCATCATGAGGGTGTGGGGGCTTGCATATTCCCCTCCGCCAGCATACACACACTCCCCTTGAAAAAATTTAAAAAGGAAAATAAAATACAGAGCTTTTGTATTTTTTTGGTTTCATTTATTTCTGCTGTCATCCTTACTTTTCCTTTTTTTCCTACTAATTTTAGGTTTGCTGTGTACTTGCTTCACTAGCTCCTTGAGGTGCTATTGGTTATTTGAAAACTTTCTACTTCTTAGATGTAGGTGTTTGCATTTATTGGTAAAAATTTCCTTTTAGTGTGGTGGCAGAAACCTGTATCCTATAGGCTTCTCTCTGTTGCATTTTCATTTGTGTCATTTTCATTTTTAAAAATCTTTGTATTTTTAAATTTCCTACTTAATTCCTTCATTGGCCCAGTGGTCCAGGAACCTGTTGTTTAATCCCATGTATCTATATAGTTTCCAAAGTCTCTCTTGTTACTAGTTTCTATTTTGATCCGTTGTGATCAGAAAAAGTACTCCATCTGGATTTTTGAATTTCTGTTGACGCTTGTTCGTGGCCTTACATATGATCTATCCTGGAGAACACTCCAATGTGTTGATAGGTGTGTATTCTGCATCTGCCGAATGAAATGCTTTGTAAATGATAATTAAGACCATTTGGTTTATAATGCAATTTAACTCTGATATTTGTTTATTTATTTAGTCAGAGGATGCATGCAATTGCAGGAGACAGAAAGGAAAAATAAGAAAGCACCTTCTTATGGGTAATAGTCACACTGCAATTCTTTCTCCTCCATTTTTCCTTCCTTTTGAGATCCTGATACACACACACCAGCATGCTTCTCAAGTCACTGGATCTGAGACTTGAAACTTTTTTTTATTTCAATTTATTTATTCGCATTCATTCACTGCACATCATTACAGCATACAAAATGAGATTTTCCATCCAGAGTGCACTGTATATTGTCTCAATCAAGTACATCAACAAACATGTTATTGTCAGCAAATAATGTTCCATTTCTTGTAATCTGTCTGTTTTCCTTTTTTCCCCATCCTTGATTCCCTATCTCTTATCCTCTGCCATCTCCCACTCTCCTCCCACACTATCTCTGGTATCTATGTTTGCTTTCTATACTGTTTTCCCCCCCCACACACACACATTTTATTGAATTACTAAAGACCTTAATTAATCTAAATATTTTCATAGCAAACACAGGTGATATATACATTTTCATGAACACAAGTCTAACTTTAGGCATCCTATAAAGTAGCACCTAGCTGGGGCTATATATCTTAATTCAGTCATTGAATAGATATTTTTTTTCCTGAAA
>NW_006159608.1:233556-234924 GCF_000334495.1 Tupaia belangeri chinensis | reverse complement strand
CTATAATGTGTCTTGGAGAAGATCTTCTTGGGTTGATTCTATTTGGGGTCCTTTGTGTTTCCTGGGACTGGATCTTCAAATACCTCTTTAGGTTTGGAAAGTTTTCTTGCAGGATTTCATGGAATAGATTATCAATGCCCTATGGGTCTCTTCACCTTCTGGAATACCAATTATCCAGATTTTTCGATGTTCAATGGTGTCTACTACTTCTTGCATATTATTCTCAAATTTTTGGGCCATTTTCTCAGTCTTTGTGATGGATTTTTCTAGGCCAGCAATTTTCTCTTCTACATCTGAGATTCTATTTTCTGTATGATCTAGTCTGCTTTTAATACTTTCAAGGGAGATTTTGACTTCCTGCATTATAGACTTCATCTCTAACAGTTCCGTTTGAGTCTTTTGTAAAGTGTGTAATTCCTCTTTTAGATCTTGCAAGAATTTCCTCATCTCCTGGAACTTGTCAACTTCTTTCTCCTTTCTCTTTAGCAGTTCATTATCTCTCTTCCATCTCTGTTAGCTTCAACATTATGAATGTTCTAAATTTCTTATCAGACATTTCCATGATTTTTCACCGAACTGCTTGTGGATGAAGAAGAGTTACTATTTTCTCTTGGAGGAGAGGTATTTTCTTGTTTTCCCATATTTCTTGTGATCCGGTGGTAATTTCTTGTCATCTGATGGGTGATGTGTTTCTTTCAAATTCTTGAGGTTCAGCCTTAATGTTCAGGAGCAAGCAGACAGAGGTGATCTAGAATCTCTTTGCACGGAATCTTCTTCTCAAGACTTGAAACTTTTGATTTGCCATATGGAATCCAGCCACCTTAACCACCATGTCATGAGCTAGCCCAATTCAAATATTTTAATGATTTTCTGTCTAAACGATCTCTCTAGTGCTTTGAATGGGGTGACAAAGTCAGGTCTAATACTATTTGCTTTATTACCATTATTAAATCATCTTGTTAAATTGAGTCCTCTATTATTATATATTCCTATATCATTTAAAAGAGGAGGTGGGATGCACTCACTAAAGAGAGCACACATCCCCTGATGGGACATGGTCACACCACAGTTCCTTCGTCAGAACCTTGGGCACATACACACATAAGCATGGCATGTTTTTCAAGCCAGATTTTTAATTTAAAAGTCTATTTTATCTGACATATCCTGCTTATTTTTTGTTTCTTTTTGCAAAAAATACCTTTTTTCATACATTCCTTCACTATCTATCTGCATATGTCTTTATCACTGAAGTAAGATTATTTTAAGACGCATATAGTCAGTCTTCTTTTTTTTTGGAGAGATTTTTGATACAGGGCACGTGCACTCGCCAGAAAGACAGGGAGAGACAGAGAGACAGAAAGCGAGAAA
>NW_006159608.1:221608-233409 GCF_000334495.1 Tupaia belangeri chinensis | reverse complement strand
GCCCTTAACCCAACCGCAGGGCCCATGTTTTTTTTTTTTTTTTTTTAAAGTCTTTTTTGCCAGTCTGTATCTAGTCTATTTATGTTCAAGGTTATGACTGATAGATGAGGATTTACTTCGGTTATTTCATATTTCCTATTTTGTATTTCACTTATTCCTTTCTATTTATCTTTGTGTTGAGCATTTTCTTTTTCATTTTATACCTTAATTTGTTTTTATGGTGTTAGTCATCATCTTTTTGCCTCCAGATATAGTACTCCTTTTATTATTTCTTATAAGGCTGTTCTAATAGAGACAAATTCCCTTGGCTTTTGCTTGTCTGGAAAAATATCTTCCCATTATTTCTGAAGGATAGCTTTGCTTAATAAAGTATTCTTGGCTGGCAGTTTTTCTACCAGCATGTTGATTATATCATCCCATCCTCTTCTAACATCTAAGGTTTCTACCTAGACATCTTCTAATGGAGATTCCCATATATGTGACTTGACACTTTTCTCTTGCTGCTTTTAGAATTCTTTCCTTGTCTTAATTTGAAGAGTTTCACTATAATGTGCTTTGGAAAGGGTCTTTTTAGGTTGAATCTTTTGTGGACTTCTGAGCGTCCTGAATTTGGATGTGCATATCTATCCCAAGACTTATGAAGATTTCAGCTATTATGTCATGAAATAACTTTTATATGTCTTTTTCTGTCTCTTCTTCTGGAACACCCATAACATGAATATTTATTCACTTAATAATGTTCCATAGTTCTGTAGGCTTTCTTCATTCTTTATCCTTTTTTCTGTCTAGATTATTTCAAATTACTTGTCTTCAAGTTCAGAAATTATTTCTTCTGCTTGAAAAAGTCTATTGTTAAAGCTCCTGATTGAATATGGTGTTTCTCTCTTTGACTTCTTCTGCTCCAAGATTTCTTCTTGATCCTTTTTAATATCTATTCCTTTGTGGAATGTCTCTTTCACATCATGTAATATAGTCTTGTATTAATTCAATTGTCTATCTCTACTCTCTTGTATTTTGTTGACTTACCTCATGATCATTATGTAGAATTCCTTTACAGACATTTCAGATTCCCTTCTCTTTGAGTCTATTGCTGGAGTGTTATTGCATTCCTTTGGGAGTGGCATACTAGCTTGCTTTTTCATATATCCTGTGTCCCTGTGTTGATATTTGCTTATTTTGTGAAAGAGTTGCCTCTACTAATTTTATAGGATGGCTTTCCAGGTGAAAAGAGTTTTTCCAGTATATATGTCCTAGGATGTTAGTTGTGTAGGTTATGTTGGTTTTGTCTCTAGCTAGGCACAGTAATGTAGTCTACATATAGTATCTTCAGCTATAATCAGCATTGGTGATGCCTAAGTTATCTGTTCCCATGGAATGTGATAAGCTGGAGTTTCTCAAGCAATAAGCTGTATCTGAGGTCACTCTCCCACCTGCTTCTTCAAGATGCATGGAGTCATGCCCTCTCTAAAACTGAGCTGTGGGCAGGATTGCTCACTCCACTGCTCCCATGGGACATGTGGATTTTAGCGGAGGTAAGGCTGCTCCAGCAGCTTTTGGTTCCAGTGGTTGTAGAAGAGGGCAATTGTCCAACTGCTCCTGCAGGATGCAGGTGGATATGGTCATAGGGTGGCTTTGTACAGCCTATGTGGGGTTTGGTAAAATAGTATAGTCTTGGGACCAGCAGTTAGCGTAATGGCTATGTTGCTGGACTCCCACGTAGTCGACCGCGGTTCAGGACCCAGACCCGGTGGCTTGAACTCATGCCGGGCACGTGTACATGCGTGCCCAAGATCCTGAGAGGAGAATGGAGAAGGGATTGCGGTATGGCCATCCCCCCGGGGGGTGATTTCTCACTTTCTGTCTCTCTGTCTCTCTCTGTCTGTCTGGCAAGCGTACGCGCCCTATAGCAAAAACCTCTCCAAAAAAAAAAAAATAGTATAGTCTTCTCCTCTGGGGTAATTCAGCAGTGTAGATAATCCTTGGTCACTTCCTAAACTGGTCTCAGGGCCTGTGATGGTTATAGGATTGCCTTGCAATAAAGTTCAAGTGTCCAAGGTGTCATTGGAGCTGCTGAGGGATTTTTGCTTACTCTCTCCCCATCAGAAAAAGTCCTTTCAAGTTCCTAATTGACCTTGGCTGGGGCAATGTGGCATGAGATGTGAAAGTTTTTTCTCCCCTCTCCACAAGGCCTTTCTGAATCTCCATTCTCTGTAGCATCTCTACCATGTCCACACTGCACTCCAGCACTCTCCCTTGAACATTACAATTAATATCAGCTACTTATTTTTTGTTTTGGTCCTTTTATTGAGGAAAGCATGTTAGGCATCTCTAGTAGCCATCTGGTTGAAGTTTTTACAAAGGAAATTCTTTGAACCTGAAGCATTTTGGAATCAAGTTATTGAAATCATCCCAACTAGTGTGTGAACAGCCTTGTGTAAGGTAGGTTAGAAAAGTAATTTTACACCCAAATTATGACACTGGCTGAGAAGAGATCCAAGAATATTGTGCTAAGGAATGAAGGGTTCTCAGAAGTTCCAGATTGGAGGGTTTACCATGCTCTCATTTCCAACTGGCAGATCTTCCTGGAGATGACACATGTCCCAGACACCAGCAAGGAGATCACAGTAGCCCAACCCTTATTACTTTATGCTTTTTGGTAACTCTTTCCACTATTTGTTCATTGACTTCTAATTTTAGACTAAAAGTAAGTGTAGGCCCCAGTTAGGAACCTTGGAAATGAAGAAATGTAGCAGTGGAGAAGAATGGCTTTCTAATTGTTTTAAAGTAGTAGAAATTTTTTATCTGATCAAATTTTATTCAGAACCAAGAGTAAGAAGATGTAAAAATATTTCCCAACCCAAACACATAAGTACAAGCCAGTCAGAACAAACTTGAGCCTTGGTAGTACTAGGTATTGCCCTTTGAGTGGCTGGAACATGGGGAAATAGGTGTCCAAGTGTCTTACTAGAGCAGCCAGACCAGCATGCACAGGACAATTAGCACCCCAAGTGAACTGCCACTGGCCAAGCTGATAAAACAGAGGCATCTCTAAGTGATGATAGGGAAAGTGAATCTGCCTGTTGAATCCTCTAAGTGCTGGACCCTGGGGCCCTCCTCCTAGCTTCCTGTGTCTCTCCTGCAATTGCTAGACCCTCTGTGCTCTCTTTGGTCCCTAACCCCCGAGCCCTTCCCACTTCCTGCAACAGCCCTAAGGTACCCAGGGGGAAAAGTTTAAAACTTCCCACCACCATTTGAAGAATGTAGCCCAGAAACTGAGCCTTCCAGAATTTTATGTCAGGGATCTGCCTTATTAGCCCATGGTGGGTTGGAAGGAGGGAAACTCCAGAGAGCTGGTCTCCTAAACCTGGGTAGGAGGGGCTTATGGGGTATCTCTTCCCATACCCCTGATAAATCCAAAGGGGGTGGCCAGCCCTTTCCTGAAGACGTCAAGACCTGCTAATTTCCTCCCAGAAGCACCTCAACCCTTTTCTTCATGCTGATTGAGTCAGTTCTTCCACTGAAGGGCTGGTCAGTGGGTTTCATGACATGCTCTGTATTTATCGAGTTCTGAATCTCACAAGCAGTGATGCAGAGGCTCATCTTTCCTAGCCTTTCTTCTCATCCAGTCCTCTTTCAAACTCTCCAGGCTCCAACTAAAAGCATCTCTCTCCTTTCATCATCCCCTTTTGTAGATACTCAGGTCTCAATAATAGGAGACTATAGGGTCTTCTGAGTCAGGTGAGTTTTCTACTAAAGAAAATTCACTCCTTACCCAAGGAAGCTAGGCCATGGTTTTTCTTGGAATCACCCAGATGTGGTCTCCTTTAAGGAAAGTATCTTCCATCTATAATGTGTTTTGGATCTTGAGCTTTAAAAAACAAAAGCCCTAGAATTGTTAAAGTTTTTACTAAGGATTTTAGACTCCTGCAAGAGCCTGGTTTGCACTGTCAGCTATATTAGCTGGCAATGACTCTTTCTTAACCATCTTTCATGACTAGTCCACCCTCACCCATTCTTTGTTTTCTGTGGTCCTGAATGGGATGATGTTGCTACTCTTCAATCTGCTGCAAATGGTCATTAGTTTCAGGCAAACTGAGTTTAATTCTCATCTTTACTACCTGCCATGTGATCTTTGGGGATTGACTTGGTCTCTCTGGATCTTAGTCTCCTCAGTTCTTGTTGAGAACATTATGACAGTAAGTGGCAGGTACCCAGCCCTCTCCCTGGAATAGTGGGCCATCAGTAGAAATGAGTGTCTTTTTCTGTACCCCTCTGGTCTATGTGCAGAACCAGCTGTTCTAGTCTGTTCTGTTGTTAATAACAGGAGGTTTAGTTAGGTCATGTTTTGGTGGTCCAAGGCTCAGAGGATACATCTGGTGAGGACATTCTTGCTGGTAGAGGGCAGGAGCTTGAGCAGAGCCCAGCTTCTCTTTTTCATTTCTTCTCTTTATAAACCCATTTAGCCTCAATTATTGCTGTTCCATCCTGATGCCCAATCACTTTCCAATGGTCTCATCTTTCTTTTTTTTTCTTTTTCTTTTTCTTTTTTTTTATTATCATAATCTTGTTTGTATTGCATTGAATCATAATGGATTAAGTTTCTACTCTCTCAATACTGTTACAATGACTCACCAGACTTTAATACATAAATTAATTTTTGGAGGTCCATTCAAACAATAGCACTAGCTAATACATATACCATCTCAAGAGGCCCATCAGAAAAGAATTCCATCACCTCCCATTGCTCTACTGGTCTTGCTTGATCCATGGATCAGACCATGATAAAACTGGCAAACATGGCTCTCAGTTTCAAAGAAAGGTTGCAGATGGAGCAGAACAGGATAATGGTCCAATTAGGTTCTGAAGTCAGACTACTAGGGTTTGAATCCAGACCAATAGAGTTTGAATCCTGACTCTACCACTTACCATGTTACATGCAGCTTCTTTCTAAATCTCAGAGTCTTACCTTTAAAGAGGAAATAGATTATGATAGCACCCAGTTCAAAAAGAGTATGTACAGGATGAAGGACCTAATACATCTATGATACTTTTGTAGAGTCCAGATGTAGTAAGCAGCATCCCATAAACACAGCTACTATCCAGTGCAACCTCACAGGGATTCCCTGAGATGAAACCAGAACTACAAGTAAAAGACTTACATTGGGGTGAATCTTGTCTCCATTTCCAGCCATATATATGATGGAAGGCAGGCTATCTTGTTTTCTTGCTCTCCAAAATGGTAACAACAAAACCCATTTCATCTATTAAATAAGATAATTGGAACACAGACTAAAAAGTATAGGTCCTACAAAAATTCAAGGCTTAATCATTATTACAACTTAATAATTTCAGCTATTGAAGGTGGCCCTGACTTACCAGTAATGGAGATTTTGTTTCTTTGTTCATTAATTATTTATTGATTACCATTTTTCCACAAAATTCAAGGAAACTTATAGAAATGTACGTACAGCATAATACCAATAAACAGCACAATGGTTTCAGACAGCAATTTTTTTAAAAATCAAGTTTATTTATTTATTTCTTCTGTGAGAAAGAGATAAGAGAGGAAGAGAGAGAGGACAGAGGGAGATAGCCAGGTACCACTACAAGGTTTCTCTGCTGTGACCCACCCACCCCCAATCTAAGTCAGCCTATATCACAGGGATGTATGCTTCCAGCTTAATCATGGAAGTCCTGGGACATGAATCCAGGACCTCATATGTCAGTCCAGTTGCACTATTCCACCAAGACAGCAATTTCTTTATTTTATTTTAATTTCTTTTATACATTCAATCACTATACATCACTTAGCTTGTAAAGTAAATTCACTCAACATGAATACACTTCACAACAGTCTAGTTGAAGATACTATACACGCTATCAACAACTGCTAATAATCCATTTCTGTGTCCCATAAAGGTCTTGCCTGCTATTTTTCTCCTTAATATATTTCTTCACACTCTCCCCCTTCTCCCACCCTCTTCCCACACTGACTCAGTATGTGTAACCATTTTCCATGCTTTTATATCTTCTAATCTTTCAACTTCCACCATAAAGTGTAGACAGTTGGTATGCATTAAGTGGAGACATATAAAGTCTCTCTTTCATAGCTTGGCTTGCTTCACTCAGCAATAAATCTTCCATATTCATTCACTTTCTATCAAAAGCCAGGGTCTTGTTTTTTATGGCTGAGTAGTATTCCATAGAGTATATGTGCCATATTTTCTCAACTCATCCTTCTGTTTGTGGACATTTGGGATGGTACCTGTCTTAGCAATTGTGAATAATGCCACAATAAGTGTAGATGTGCAAGCACTTTTCCGGCTGAGTGTTCTCCTATCCTTTGGATAGATATCCAGAAGTGGAATGCCAGATCTTATGGTAGTTCTATTTGTAGGTATTTGAAGAACCTCCATATTGTTCCCCACAGTGCCTGGACTAATTTACATTTCCACCAGCAATATAGGAGAGTTCCCCTTTCACCACAGCCCCGCCAGCACTTACCATTTTTTGCTATTTTTAATCTTTGCCATTCTAACTGGAGTTAGGTGGTATTTCATTGTGGTTTCAACCTGCATCTCCCTTATAATGAAGGATATTGAACATTTTTCCTTATGATCTTTGGCTGTTTGGATGTCTTCCATACAGAGTTGTTGGTTCAGTTCATTTTCCCATCTTTTAATTGGATTGGTCATTTTTTTTTCAGGTAAACCTCTTCAGTTCCCTGTGTATTCTGGCTATCAGTCCCTTATCTGAGGCATAGTTTACAAAAATATTCTCCCATTCTGAGGGTTGTCAGTTCTTAGTTCTCACTATTTACTGTGTCTTTTGCTGGGCAGAAATTTTTCTTTCTTTCTTTCTTTCTTTCTTTCTCTCTCTCTCTCTCTCTCTCTCTCTCTCTTTCTTTCTTTCTTTCTTTTTTTTGGGAGAGGTTTTTGCTATAAGGTGCATGCGTTCACCAGACAGACAGAGAGACAGAGAGATAGAAAGCGAAAAATCACCCCCCAGAGGGGATGGCCATGCCACAATCCCTTCTCCTCCATTATCCTCTCGGGATCTTGGGCACGAACGCACATACACCCGACGTGAATTTTAAGCCACCGGGTCCAGGAAGCGAACCGCGGTCGACTACATGGGAGTCCAGCGACATAGCCATTACACTCACTGCTGGTCCCCTGGGCAGAAATTTCTTAACCTGATGTAATCCTGCTGGTCTATTCTTGAAATTATCACTTGTGTTTTAGGGGTGATATTTAAGAAGTCTTTGCCTACCCCAATATCTCCCAGAGTATCCCCAGTGTTTTCCAGCAATAGTTTTAAAGTTTGAGGTCTTGAGCTTAGCTCTTTGATCCACTTTGAGTTGATTTTTGTTAATGGTGAGAGATAAGGTCTAGATTCATTTTTCTTCAGGTGGATACCCAGTTTTCCCAGCACCATTTGCTAAAGAAGTTTTCCTTTTCTCACTGGATTGACTGGTACTCTTCGTCAAAAACCATTTGCTGTATGTTTTGAGGGTTATTTATGGGGTCTTTATTAAGTTCCATTGGTCCACATGTCTGTTTTTGTGTCAATTCCATGATGTTTTGATTATCACACTTTGTAATATCTTTTGAGGTTTGGGAGTGAGATGCCTCCTACTTCACTTTTCTTGCTCAGGATGACTTTGGTAATATGGGATCTCTTCAATTTTCTGACAAATTCCATGACTGTCTTTTCTCAGTCTGTAAAGAATGTCTCTGGTGGGGCTAGCAGGTGGCATGATGGTTAAGGCACTGGACACTCCCACATGGCCGACCATGGCTCAAGTCCTGGACCTGGTGGCTTGCTCTCACTTTCCCTCTCTCTGTCTCTCTGTGGTCAAATTAAAATAAATGAATGAATAAATAAAATAATTCTAAGAAAAAGAATGTTTCTGGTAATTTGATTGGAATTACATTAAATATGTAGTTTAACTTGGGTAGAATTGCCATTTTGACTATATTAATTCTTCCAATCCAGGAATATGGGATATCCTTCGACTTTTCTGTGTTGTTTTCGATTCCTTTTTTTAGCTTTTCAGAGTTTTCCTTGTGGAGGTCTTTGACTTCTTTGATTAGATTTATTCCTAGGTATCTTATACTTCTGGCTATGGTAAATGGGATTACTTTCTTCAATTCTATCTTGATCTTCTTGTTGTTTGTATATTGAAATGCTGTGTAGATTTTTGTATGTTGACTTTTTTATCCTGCCACTTTACAATATTCATTTTATCCATGAGTTTGAGGATACCCTTGGGTCTTCTATGTATACAATCATCTCATGGGCAAATAGAGAGATTTTTCACCTCTTCTTTTCCTGTTTGAATGTCTTTTATTTCATTCTATTTTCTGATGGCATTGGCTATGACTTCCAGCACTATATTGAAAAGGAGTGGAGAAAGTGGGCAACCTTGTCTTGTACCACTTTTTAGTGGAAAAACTTTCAGCTTTTCCCCATTCAGTATGATGTTAACCATGGGATTTTCATAGATAGCTTTTATTATGTTGAGAAATGACCCTTCTATGCCAATTTTGCTGAGATTCTCAACCATGAAGGGATGGTGCATTTTACCAAACACTTTTTCTGCCTCAATTGACATGATCATATGTTTTTATCTTTTTTTCTGTTAATATAGTGCATTACATTATGGTTTTACATATGTTGAACTACCCTTGCATCCCTGGAATAAAGCCTACCTAGTCATGATGTATATAGGCTTATTTATATGTTGTTGGATATGATTTTCTAAAATCTCGAGAATTTTTGTGTCTATATTCATCAGAATACGTCTGTTTGTGGGATAAGGGTGATGGAGGCTTCATAAGATGAATTTGGAAGGGTTCCCTCCTTTGGGATCTTTAAAAATAACTTGAGTAGAATGGGGTGAACACTTCCTTAAAATTTTGTAGAACTCAAAAGTGAAGACCTTAGGACCAGGGCTTTTCTTTGTTGGGAAGTGATGGATTTATTACTGATACAACCTCATTGTTCCTTATGGATCTATTAAGGCTTTTTGGGTCCTCCTGATTCAATCTTGGTAGATTATATATGTACACAAATTTGTCCACCTCATCCAGGTTTTCTTGTTTGTTGATACATAGTCACTCGTAGTATCATTTAACAATGTTTTGTATTTCTGTTATGTCCATTCTAATATTGCCTGTTTCATTGCAAATTTGATTTATCTGGTTCTTTTCTCTCTTCTCAATTAGTCTAGCTAACGGTGTGTCAGTTTCATTTATCTTTTCAGGAACCAGCTTTTGCTTTCATTTTTTGGGTATGATTTGTTTATTTTCTGTTTCATTTATTTCTGCTCGAATCTTTTTTAGTTCTTTTCTCCCGTATTTTTTTTTTTATTTTTTGTTGTTTTATTTCCAATTCTCTGAGACATGATGCTAGATTGTTCATTTGTCATCTTTCCATTTTTTTCTTTTGTGCACTAATTGGTATGAACTTCCCTCTTATTACTGCTTTTGCAGTGTTCCAAAGATTGTGGAAATTTGTGTACTCCTCATCTTGGCTTCCATAAATCTTTTTATTTCAGTCTTTATTTCTTATGTAGTTGTGAAGTCATTCAGAAGTAGGTTATTTAGTTTCCATGTCTTTATGTATTTTTGAGTTTTTTTTTTTTTCCTGAACTTCATATCAAGTTTAATTCCATCATGGTCAGAGAAGATGCTGCACATAGTTTCTATGCCTTTGAATGTGTAGGATCTTGTTTTGTGCCCTATCATGTGGTCAAGCTTTGAAAAGTTCCATGTGGCAGGTGAGAAAAAAGTATATTTCTTGTTTTATGGGTGAAATGTTCCATACATGTCTGTCCAGTACATTTGACTTATGGTATCATTTAGATCTTGTATTTCTTTGCTTTTTGTTTTGTTTTGTTTTGTCTAGATGACCTGCCTGAGGGATATTTGGAGTGTTGAGATCCCCAACAATTAGTGTGTTGCAATCTACCTCTCCTTTTAGATCTAGAAGTCTTTCCTTCATGTATTGGGTGCTCCTGAGTTGGGTTCATAGATATTTCTAAGTGTTATATCTAGACATTTTACTACTATATAGTGTCCTTCTTTGTCTCTTCTTATAGTTTTGGTTTTAGTCTGAAATTAATATTGTAACTCCAGCTCTTTTTTGGTTTCTGTTCACATGAAATATCTATTCTAGTCCTTCAATTTTAGACTAGTATGTCTTTATTCATGAGGTGTGTTTCTTGTAGGCAGCAGATATAGGATTTTTGGGTTTTGTTTTGTTTTGGGGCTTCTTTATGTCGTTTATCCATCCAGTGTGTGTGTGTCTCTTGATTGGAGAATTTAATCCATTAATATTCAACATTATTATCAATATTTTCAGACTCATCTCTACCACTTAGTTGGTCATTTTCTTGTATTTTATTCTCTTCTGTCTGTCTATTTTTTTATGGTGGAGCACTCTCTTCACAATTTCTTGAAGAACTGGTCTGGTGTTGACAAATATTTTCAGGTTTTGTTTATCTGAGAAGGCTTTTATCTTTTCTTCCCATCTAAAGGATAATCTTGCCAGTTATAGAAGTCTTGGTTAAATTTGTTTCTCTCAACACTTTCAATATATCTTCCCATTATTTCCTTGCTTGCATTTTTTCCTGTGAGAATTCTGAAGTTAGTCTGATGGGATAACATTCGTAAGGTACTTTGACATTTCTCTCTTGCCAGTTTTAGTATCTTGTCTTTATCTGTGGTTTTGGACAGTCTGGCTATATTGCCATGGAGAGGATCTTCTTGGGGTAATTCTATTTGGGGTTCTTTGTATTTCTTGGGTCTGGATGTTTGAGTGCTTCTCTAGATTTGGAAAGTTTTCTTCTAGGATTTAATGAAATAGATTATCAATGCCCTTTCTAGTTTCTTCACCTTCTGGGACACCAATTATTTGAATGTCTGGCATTTAATGGTATCTAGTATTTCTCATATATTGTCCTCATTTTTTAATTTTTAATATCTTTTTATTTCAATTTCTTTTATACATTTAATCATATGTTACTTACAAACAAAGTAAATATTCCAACATGTGTAAATTTCTCACCAGTCCAGTTGACAATACTATAAAGTTATCTTCAATAGATAATAATCCATTTCTTTGTCCCATAAATGCCATGGCTCTCTATTTTTCTCCTTAATGTCCTTCCTCAGACTCTATTCTTTCACCTGCCTTCTTCCCACACTGTATCTGGTATTCACAACCATTTACTTAGTTTCTATAATGTTTAGTCATTCAGTTTCAGCCACAGAGTGTGGATACTTGGTATATATTAAGTGGAGATATACAATGTCTCTGCTTTATAGCCTGACTTGCTTCACTCAGCAGTAAATCTTCCATATTCATCCACTTTCTGTCAAAAGCCAGGGTCTTATTGTTTTTTATGGCTGAGTATTATTCCATAGAGTCTATGTACCATACTTTTTAAATCCATTCATTTGTTCAAGGGCATTTGGGTTGGTTCCATGTCTTAGCTATTGTGAATAATGCCACAATAAACATTGATGTGCAAACACTTGTAATCCCACTTGTCTATTTTGGGGATTATTGCTTTGGGGATCTTATTTAACAAGTCTTTGCCTACCCCAATGCCTCCTAGAGTGTCCCTAGTATCTTCCAGGAGCAGTTTTATAGTTTGAGGTCTTCTGTTTAGATCTTTGATCCACTTTATTTTGATTTTTGTCAATGGTGAGAGGTAGGGGTTCAGATTCATCTTTCTGCAGGTGGATACCCAGTTTTTCCAGCACCATTTACTAAAGAAGTTTTTCTTTCCC